>NC_037683.1:78071126-78320425 GCF_003255815.1 Theropithecus gelada
GAGTGCAGTGGCCGGATCTCAGCTCACTGCAAGCTCCGTCTCCCGGGTTTACGCCATTCTCCTGCCTCAGCCTCCCGAGTAACTGGGACTACAGGCGCCCGCCACCGCGCCCGGCTAGTTTTTTGTATTTTTTAGTAGAGACGGGGTTTCACCGTATTAGCCAGGATGGTCTCGATCTCCTGACCTTGTGATCCACCGGTCTCGGCCTCCCAAAGTGCTGGGATTACAGGCTTGAGCCACCGCGCCCGGCCATCTCTTTTCTTCATGAGTGTCCCACTCTATGGTATTCTGCTATAGCATCAGAAAATGAACCAGGGCAGGAGGGAAGGAAAAGCAAAACAAAACCAAAAGAGAGGACTTCTGAGGAAGCTTCAAGGAAAGGAGAAATTTAAACCCCATTGCTTCTTCCATGTAGAGCCTAGATTGATGGCAGTCCTCTCATCTGTGTAGGCTTTGGCATGCCTCAGCAGACATCAATTTCTTTGTCCCTTTCCAGGGTCATCTGACACATTTTATGATTGGAGGTCAGGCTTCACTGAAGATTGCACATTCTAAATAGATATTTTGACTTCATATCCCCACTGCCCACCATGACAAATAATCTCAAACATCTGCATCCAACAAGTTTATTTTTCTGCTTACCTCTCTCATATGTGGTAACCAGGTAACATGAGGATACCAGCTCTACTACTATGCTCACCAAATAATTTTCAAATGGAAACTTGACATCTGATGTAGGTTTGCATACTAGGGAAGGATACACTGACATGCTAACACGAATATCTGGTGCCCCTTTGCCTGTTCTAATCTTACTATAAATTAAAAAAATTGGCATAGGCACAATTAACTCTTCTGTCAATTTCTGAGCTTGGTCTGTATGGAGTAGTCTCTTGAACTCATTTAGCTATTCATGCACTGAGTACATCACATTTTTAAAACTACAAAGCTGTGTATCTTACCAGGATGCTCAAGGGTCATGATGACTTCATCCACTTCCACCATCTGAAGTCCTACAGGAGTGGCTGACAGGATTCTAGAACAGTAACAACACTTATCATTTATTGCTTATATACCAGGCACTATTCTACACACCCTTTTATAAAAAAAGAAAATTAATTTATTCCCACAACACCAGTGTGAGATAGGTACTATAATTATTACCATTCTACAGATGACAAAACTGAGGCACAAAGAAGTTAAATAGCTTGCCCCAGTGGTGGAGACAAGATTCACTCCCACGTAATCTGGCTCGTAAACTTGCATTCTAGAGTGTTACACTACAATGCGTCCAGGGATTGATGACATTTATATCTTGGCTCTATGAATGACTACAAATAGCACATCTGGAAATCATTGATCTGAAGTCTTTGGAGAAGCTATGTCTAGTGGCTTAGAGTTGCTTTGATATTGAAAAGCAAAGCAGAACAAAATGGCAAAGAAACAAAACAAAACAAAACACATGTGGCATGTGCTAGGTTGTTCTGCAAGCTGTGCACCAAAGTAATGTCTTCAGCATGGGAACCAACCAAAAAGATTTAGTCAAATATACACATGGATGTTGAAAGATTGTTCCAGAAGAAACACTCCTGCTTAATTGGCTCAAATGGTCTTTCTAGACCTCTGCATGTGTAATTCCAATGCCTCTCCAGTTATTTGTGATACCTGCATTGACAGGCATCAAATATGTAGCAGGGAGTGCAAAGAATGAACTGCCAACATCAAACCTCGTCACATAAAAGGGAAAGACGACAATTTGGTGGGGATCCTTCTACTAGGGTCTTCTTCCTTAATTGTCCTCCCATGTTCAGTATGAGTCAGAGGTTCACTAATGAGCCGTGTTGGTGACTTTTAGTTTCTCCATTCAGGCACATCAACAGGACTTTCAGCACCAACTAGAGTCTGGCTCATTGTAGCCATTCTTTCTTTGTTATGTTATAGCAAAAGGCTGAGAATTTCAAAGTTAGAGCATGTGGATTCCCACCACCACAAGTCCCACAACTGAAGCCCAGGTCATCCACAAATCAGAGTAAAGCCTGGGTTGGGATGTCCCCATCAATACTAAAGTCACTTCTATGGTGACTGGCCAAAACCCCAACTATTGGATTAGTGACTCTTCTCTGGTGGCATCCACAGTCATCTCTCTGTCTATACCACCTGAGTCACCAAGTCGAAGTCTATGCTCTTCTCCACTAAGCTATACTGCCTCTCTTTCAGCATTTGTATATTTAATTGTACCCTCTGTGGTATTGGAATATAGGATTCCTATAGCTAAAAACAGTTTTCATCAATAAGCTGTGTCAGAAAAATTTACTATTAAAAAAAAAAAATAAAACACTAAAGCATTCCACAGTGTAACTTACAGCTTCCTATCCTAGCAGTTAGGCCTGAGAACAAAGCCTGGCACTGCCTCAGGCCTGGCCTGTTTCAGCCTCCCAGGCTTTTCTTGCTCAATTTCCAACCAGGGTTTAATCTCTTTGACCCATTTCACTGGTCTTGCTTTCTCCACCCATCCATATCTCAGGCTACTGGATCCTTTCCTAATCTGGGATGAAGCATTTGTTCTTGACTCTCCTACTCTCTGGAACTCTCTTATTATTTTATCCTCCCTCAAGTTAAACATAAAGTGACCCTTGTTGCCCCAGTTGCTGCTAGCCCTGCCTCTGAAGGGGAGTCAAGCTCCCTGCCTTTTTTCTCTCCCATTGATCCCGTATTTTTGAGTGACTCATTAATGTTTATTTCAATATCTAAGTCCTAGAGGCAAAAATGCCCTCAAGTTGGACAGGCCCGCCTCCCCCATTTCCATTCTCTAAACAACAGGAACCTTATCTTTATGGATGATTAATCTGGTTCAATTAAAATTGGATTTATTGGGTGTTTTGCTGCTTACAAAACACTACATACTTACTGTAGAAAATTCAAAAATTGCAAGTATATATAACAGAAAAATGTGAGAATTCTTATTAACATCCACATGAGACAACTACTGTTAACAGTTTGCTATACATGGCTCTGTGTGTGTGTGTGTGTAAAATATATAAATGTTCTCAACTTACAATGGAGTTACAGCCAGATAAGCCCATCATAAGTTGAAAATATCATAAGTTGAAACTACATTCAATACACCTAAACTATCAAACATTACAGCTTAGCCTAGTCTACCTTAAATGTGCTCAGAATATTTGCATTATCCCACAGTTGGGCAAAATCATCTAAAACAAAGCCTATTGTATATTAAAGTGTTGAATAGCTCATGCAATTTATTGAATACTGTACTGAAAGTGAAAGTCAAAATGGTTGTATGGGAACCATCATAAAATTGAAAAATCCTAAGTTAAATCTTACTAATCCTAGGACTACCTGTATATACAATATGTATAATATATCTCTATCTATATAAAATTGGAGTCTCTTAAAACTGTTTTGAAGTTGTACTATCTATACCATTTTGGAACTTGTGTTTTTCTCACTCAATATATTCTAAACATATTTCCCTATCAGAACATATAAATCTAGCTCAAGGTTTGTAAAAGGTTATGCAGTGTTCCATTGTATAAATATAGCATAATTTATTTAACAAATACCTAATGATGAATATCTGGTATGTCTTCAATTAATTTCCTATAATAATGCACAATATACATCCCTGGACATCTAGTTTTGCTTACTTGTCTGTAGAGCTTAGATTTTTGGACATGGTAAAGTATCTCTGAGCCTCAGTTTCCTTTTCCATAAAATGAGGATAACTTGCAAAAGGTTGTGAGAATTAAGTGAGATAATTAACATTGTAGTGAATGTGTCATTCACTCTAGTTTTTCAGTATCTAAACCTCTACCTAAGTTGAGAATTCTTCTCTTATGAGTCTTCAGAAGTACCAAAAATACCAGCTACTCCCCTTCCCAGACTCCCTTGCAGCTGGGAAAGCTCACATGACCAAGGCTCCACCAATCAGATGCGCTCACAGCACACTTAGATTTGGAAGCTAGCTATGCAACAACCAAGGGTCAAGGAGCACACTCACCCTCTCTCTTTGGCAGCCTTGGCAGTAATGGTGAAAGCAAGATCAAGTTCTCATCAGGAGAACAGCAATGGTGCAAACTGTCCATGGAGTGTGTGGTAACTGACAGAAGTAGGGGCTTCTTCATTAGAACAGTTTTCAAGCATGGTTTTGGGCATCGTTTCTGGCAGCTTAACCTCAAGTTTCACTCTTCAGAAATCCTGACAGCTCTGAAGTACTCAAAATCTGTGAATAAAGTCATTTTCTGGTTAAATTAGACAGGGACATTTTCTGTTGCCTATAATGAAGAACAGTGCTGCATATGCATAGCTGCAAAACACTGTATGAAAATAAGCAATGTGGCAGATGCTTTTGGATGCTTTCCTGACGACCATTCCTCCTCCCTCCTTGCTAACAGGGTAAGTATTTGACCCAATTCATCTAAGGTGATAAAGGGAGAAGTCTTCTTGGGACTTCTGGGGAAAAGTTTTCATTCCTTCCTAATAACAAAGTGGCATGTGAAGAAAAAGCCTTTCTTTGTAGCTGCCTCCAGCTTTCTATTTGAGATGCTGTCATATGCGATTGAGTTTCTTGAAAATCTGGCAGCTGTTTTCTGATCATGAGGAGAGATGCTGCCTTTGACAAAGCTCAAGATTCTAAAGAGTCTGGATATTTTATAATATCACGGAATTTCCAAAGCAAACTTGGAATGCCTACTTCCAGATCATCTGTTAAAATTTAAAATAATTGCAACTTAAGACATTAAAAATCAGGTACTTTGCTACTTCCAGCTGAACACACTTTAATTGGTACAAGACATTTTTTATATCTTTATAGTAGCTGAAAGAGGCTGGGTTTAGAGGTTTTAAAACCTTGGCCGGGCGCAGTGGCTCACGCCTGTAATCCCAGCACTTTGTGAGGCCAAGGCGGGTGAATCATGAGGTCAGGAGATCGAGACCATCCTGGCTAACCCGGTGGAACCCCGTCTCTACTAAAAATACGAAAAATTAGCCAGGCATGGTGGCGAGTGCCTGTAGTCCCAGCTACTTGGGAGGCTGAGGCAGGAGAATGGTGTGAACCCAGAAGATGGAGCTTGCAGTGAGCCGAGATCCTGCCACTGCTCTCCAGCCCAGGTGATCAGCGAGACTCCATCTCAAAAAGAAGAAAAAAAAACCCTCTACTGTCTGACCCTAACTCCAACTGCAAAACAACCACAAATTACTGATAATATAAAAATATTTGTATTTTATTTATTTATTTATTTATTTTGAGGTGGGGGATCTTGCTGTGTCACCCAGGCTGGAGTGCAATGGCAGGATCATGGCTCACTGCAACCTTGACCTTCTGGGTTCAAGTGATTCTTTCACCTCAGCCTCCTGAGTAGCTGGGATTACAGGCACCCACCACCATGCCTGGCTAATTTCTGTACTTTTAGTAGAGACAGGGATTTGCCACATTGGCCAGGCTGGTCTCAAACTCCTGGCCTCAAGTGATCTGCCTGCCTTGGCCTCCCAAAGTATTGTCACCATGCCTGGCTGACATTAAGGTATTTTTAATCTAAAGGAAGCTTTTGGATAGTTCAGTCTGTTGTTGTTGGAAGCCTGATCTCATTGAAGTGCTCTTTGGGAGATTATTAAATTGTCCCAAACTGACAGAGATCAAAGTAATCTTACATACTCTGGAATTTAGACTGATAGGGCTGTCTGGTATAAGAATGTCTTGTGCTTGGGGTCTCTTGACAAAACTGTGGCTGACTTTCAGGTCTTGAACACACATTATATGACTGTTATCGCTATTCTAGTTTCTAGACAATTGTTCAGCTTGACGTTATTCAGTATTCTTCTACATTCATCTTTTTTTAGCCTCAAAACAAGCTGATGAGGTAGGTATTATATTTTCTTATAGACATGGAAAATAATGTTCAGAGAGATTAAATAATACTTCTAAGTAACACAGCTGGTGAGTTGTGGAGATGCAGTTCAAATCCACAGGTTTTTCTCTACCTTGGTTCTCATGGGCTGCCCATTAAAATAGCTGGAGAAGCTTTACAAGATGCTGATGCCCGGGTCCCAGCCCCAAAGATTCCAATGTTATGGGTCTGGAGGGAAGCCTGGACAACAGGATTTCTTAAACAGCTTTATTGAGGTCTACTTTACACAGTACAAAATTCACCCATTATAATGGTAAATTATATTATTTAAAATATATATATTTAAAGAATTGTGCAGGCATCACCACAATCTAGTGTTTTTTTATTGATACATAATAGTTGCACATATTTTGGGGGCACATTTGATATTTTGATACATGCACACCATGTGTAATGATCAAATTAGTGTAACTGGGATACATATCGCCTCAAACATTTATCTCTTCTTTATGTTGGGAACATTTTAATTCTTCTCTACTAGCTATTTTGAACTATATAAAATACATTATTGTTAACTATAATAATCTACTGTATTATCAAACACTAGATCTTATTCCTTCTATCTAATTACATTTTGTAACCATTAACTGACCTCACTCTTATCTTCCTTCCCCCTTTCGTTTTCTGCCTCTGGTAACCACCAACTTTTTATCTCCATGAGGGCCACTTTTTTAGCTCCCACACATAAGTGCAAACACGCAGTATTTGTCCTTTTGTGCCTGGCTTATTTCACTTAACATAATGACCTCCAGTTCCATCCATATTGCTGCAAATGACAGGATTTCATTCCTGTTACAACTGAATAGCATTCTGTTGTGTACATACACATTTTCTTTACCTGTTCATCTGTTGATGGACATAGATCCACAGCATCCACATTTTGGTTATTGTGAATAGTGCTGCAATGAACATGGGAGTGCAGACATCCACACAATCTAGTATTAGAACATTTCCATCACCCAAAAAAGTTCCCTCTTGCCAGTTTGCGGTCAATCCCTGCTCCTACCTGTGGCCTCAGACTGCTACTGATCTGCTTTCTATCGCTGTCAATTTCTCTTGTGTGGACACTCACATAAATAAAATCATAACATATGTTGTCTTTTGCATCTGGTTCCTTTCATGTCTCATAATATTGTTGAGGTGTATCTATGCTGTAGCATGCTCCTTTTTATGGTTGAACACTATTTCACGGTACGAACATATTACATTTTGTTTGACTTTTCAGCAGTTGGTGGGCATCTGGGTTGTTTCCAGTTTGGTGCAATTATGAAAAATGCTGCTATGAACATTAGCACAACATGCTTTCGTATGGAAATATGTTTAAATTTCTCTTGCGTATATTTCTAGGAGCAGAATTGCTGGGTTGTATAGTAAGCTTTCGACTGACTTATTTTAAAAAACTGACTTTTCCCATTTTACATTCCCACCAGCAATGATTGATGGTTCCATTTTCTCTATACCCTTACCACACTTGGTGTTGTTTGGATTTCTAATTTTGGCCATTCTAATGACTGTGTAGTTATATGTAATTGTAGTGTTAATTTGTATTCCTTATATTCTTTGGATTCCTTATTACACTGAATATTTTTTCAAGTGCGTATTAGCCATTTGTATATCTTCTTTGGCGAAACTTCTATTCAAATCTTTTGCCCCTTTTAAAATTGAATTGTCTTCTTATTACTGAGATGTAAGAGTTATTTTATATATTAACAAGTACTTTATTAGATATATGACTAGCAAATATTTTCTCCAGTCTGTGACTGAACTTTTCGTTTTCTTATTTTTTGAAAAATACAAACATTTTAAATTGTGAAGTATAAAATATTTATTTTTCATTTTATGGATTGTGCTTTTCTATTATATCTAAAAACTCTTTGGTCAACCAACGTCATGAAGGCTTTCTCCTATGCTTTCTTCCAGAAGTATTATAGTTTTAGCTATTATTTTGATATCTATAATCCACTTTCATTTTTGTGTGTCTTGTGAGGTTTTGCATATGGATACTTGTTCCAGAACCATTTGTTGAAAAGATTGTCTTTTCATTAAATCGTCTTGTCATCTTTGTTGAATGGGCACTGGAATTTTAAAAGCTCTCCTAGTGCAGCCAACGTTGAGATTCAAGATGCCTGAAGATGTTAGCATCCATAGGTCTTTTCTGCCTTTTCGTATTAGGTGAAGATCTTGATAATGTTCTAGAATCCAGAATACTTCTAGCCTGATGAGAGACTGTGATTTTTCCCTAGAATTTCTGCAAATAGTGTCACTATCTGGACAGAAACCACCAGAGGAAACAGACTATACAAAGGCAATCTTAAACATGAAAATAACCACAACCCATACTTGTAACCACAACCCATATTGTTCTATCTGCATGAATCATACCCATGTCTGGTTTTCGCATTAGACTGTGAGCTCTTCAAAGGCAGGCACAGTGATTTAATAATAATAACAATTTGAGTAGCTACCATTTTAAGAACATGACATGTTCCAGTGCTGTGCTCTATATCTATTTATAGATATTGTCTCATACAATCATCGTTTTCCAAGACTCCTGAGTTGTGTTTCACAGAGGTTAAGTAACTTGCCCAAGGTCTCACAGCCTATAAATGGCAGAGCCAGATTTCATGCTATGGAAAGTCTCCCTATTAAATCATAAAAGATAACCAAGCAAGTGTTACGGATAACCCAGTCCCTTACAGGAAATGGCCTTGAGTTCTCCAACCTCTTGTATACCAATAACATAGTTGTAGCATATATATATATATAGTCAAAACAGACAAGAAGGAGAGGCAGGCAGAAACCTTGAACTTGACTCTTGAGTGAGCTTGGTCTCTCTAAGAGGCTGGCGGAAAGCCTACAAGGAAATGTGTAGACTTTGTGTTTATTTTCTATTGTGTTGACGATTTAGAAATTTTATCCCACTGGAGGGAGTGGTAATTCATTTCATGTTTAACATGGCTGGCTTACAGTCCTTTTGGCAGTTTTTCCCCCATTTTTGATAATTGCTGATATTGACCTTTTCTCCGGAGTGATGGATATTATACTGAGATTGGGAGATGATGTGTTCTTTTGCGCTAGCCATCCACAAGTGCACAATGCTTGTCTGTATTTCTCTAATAGCCTCTTCATTTTGGAAGATGACGGCTATGCAATTCCTGACTCTCCTGCTCAGACTACATTCCCACACACAAGGCCATACCTTTGCTCCTCTCAAAAATAGGGCCCTCTGTCAGTTTCTTGTCAATCATTATAATTATAGCTGTGGAACCAGGGCTGCCTGTACCAAGAAAGCAGTATACAAAGGGACAGTGACTTCCGCAACTGTTCTACTCTGAATGGCTTGTGCTGCTGCCCTCTCCAGCTCCCACTGCCTTTTAGACCATGACTCTTGCCCACCTAACCCACCAGACCAACCCAGACTAGCCCTTCCTGTGCTGGCTTTGCACAGGGCCTTCCGTGCCTCTGCTCAGGAATTTGAAAGAGTCTTTAGCTCAGAAGCCCATAGGAAAAAAACTAACCATTCCAGCTGTCTCAGCCCAGTGACTTCCAAGCAATTGTTTTTCTAGATCTTGGGTATCTGTCAGCTATGCACATCTGCCCTACCAGTCCGTGTGAGTAAAACAGAGGGCTTCTCCCCTTAACTTTTTTATTTTCTGATAAAAACCGGGGGGCTGTCCTCTCCTTATGAGTCACAGCTCCAGTAAGGAAATAACCTGTCTTAAAACTCAGTCCTCATCAATTTATTAAAATGTAATTAAAGGTCCATTAATTATTGGATGTAACATATGGGGGCTATCTATGGTGGCCAGTTGTGTTTTTCTGAAACAGATTTTTCCCAATAATTTGTACATGAATGTAAAATTCACTGTGAACACTTGCTACTCACCATTCTTCAAGGCTAATGAGTTGGTAATGTCCTGGTCACATAATAGTTATAGTTAGATTCATGACTCTAGATAGTACCTACTAAAAACCAGGACAAGGCTCACTGTTTCTCTTTGACCCTTGAGCCTCAGGATTTTATGTGGGGAAATTAAAAGAGCACTATTCTGGTGATGAAGAAGTCTGACTTCTTATGGTAGCCCTGCCACTCTCTAGCTATATTACTTTGATCAAATCTAACTTCTGTAAACTTTAATTTCTATGTTTAAAATTAGCTTGAGATCTGTATTTCCTAAGTGCTGCCCTATGTGATACAAACCTATAATATTCTCTAATACAACTAAGCTAAGTGAGTATATAAATTGGGAAATCTCTGGAAATCTGCCTTGTCTACTTGGAAACCTCCTATTCCTCCTTTAAAGCCCTCCTCTGAACCTTGATTCCTATGAATCTTACTCTCATCCCTCCTTCCCAACAGAATGCATCCTTTTCCCTCTCCTTCTCCCATACTACTTTTCAAATTCTACTACAATTCTTGTTCCATAACACCCAGTTTATTTTTGCATGTCTATTTAGCAATAACTCAAACTCTGAAAGGCTGGGATCTTGTCCCATTTATCTTTGTATATCCAACATCTAACACAGATATGACATGTAGTAGGTACAAAATATATGTTGATAGGAATAACTAATAATTGGTGCTACTGGAGGACTGGGGATACTTTTACACTTGGCGGGACTCCTGTAACCATTTTGCTAGTTGTACACAGAAAAGTATGTACCTTTCTCCCTCCTCCTCTTTGGGAAATAGTTTCTCCCTGCCTCTAGTTGTGTAATCTTGGTGGGGCTGTCAGTCATTCATAGTACTTGGTCCCTCCCCACAGGAATAGCCATGATGTGACTCAACCTGGCCAACTGTTGTACCTTGTCCTCCTTCCCCAGTGACAAAGCAAGTGGGGATTATGAGCACAATACCCAGGCTAGGCCCACCACTGCCCTTCTGGGTTTATTTCATTGTTGTTCGGCAGTCTTTTATCAAAGCTTGTTTTTATGTTAATTAATACTTTTTAACTACGTAAAAGCAGCTTTACAAGGAATCATAAATTTATGGGCAGTTGCCCAAATTGATGTGTCCAGTGACGGCATTAGGACACTAATATTCAAGAAAAGCACTGTGATATGCTTGTTTAATATCCACACACTATGTGAGCTGATAAATGTGACATTAACTTTTTGTGTGTTGCAAACCTTGTCAGGAATGCTTCCATCACACTCTACTTCATCCTTCTGTAGTGTCCATTGACCATTGTCTTTTCCTTGAAATTCCATCCTTCTCTGGTTTCTGTGGCCATAGCCCTCCCTCTCCTACTTCCAGATTACTCTTCTCTCATCTCATTTATGCAGTCCTCTTTCCCTGGGGTTTTTCCTCAACTGGAGAAGGACAGAGTATGTTGCCTTTTGAGTCATAGAAATTGAAGGGCATGAATCGGGAGCTGCTGGTGGCCATCTTCTGCCATATTTAAAAATCTGTGTTTAGCAGAAGACAATGAAGAATGGAGATAGGGTGAGATGGATGGAGGGAATGAATGTGAGTGAGTGGGCCTTGGCAGTGGCAAAGCCCTAAAGCCCAGACATTTCCCTCCCTTTAATTCCATTAGCCTCCACTCCGTTTCTCATATATCCCTTTAATACTTGACTTCCTGCTAATTACAATCTAACTTAACTAAAATAAAACCCCAACACATCCTTTAGCTGATATCATTCTAGGAACATAATTGCTGTGATGGTTAAGCACAATGAAATAAAGATTCATTCCAGGGTCTCAAAGAGGGAGGCGAGTGTCCTAGGCCCAGATATGGTTTTTCCAGACCACAACTCAGGAAACACACACATTTTGCAATAATTCTTTCTTCCTGTATGGACTTTAAAAAATCAACCTACTCCTTGCCTCTAGCATAGCCCTCTGAGAAACCTGCAATCCTTCAGAAGGATTCCTATATTTGGATGCTGACTCAGCCAAAAAAAATTTTTTTTTTCTTTCTCCCAGCTAGTTTAATTCTGCAAGCCCCACCAATGACTGACAGTGTTCCAGATTGGGAGCACTGTAACTGAAGGCAGCGAGTTGCCTGCTGTTATTTTCTGCTTTGTTCTAGCTTAATTGCTTTTGTACATGTGCCTATTACATGAAGAACTAAATGAAAACTCTATAAGACTGAAAATCGCACTTAAAATAGCATCTTGTCCCTTCAGAGTCTCCTATTCGACTCTGTAGCCAGGCAGGCATTTTTCAGCAGAAAGAAAGACTTTAAAAAAGTTACTGTGGATCTGGGGAAACAGGTAGCTACCATTTCCCTTTGCCTACACCACTCTCTGTAGCAAATTATCTCACTACAATGACAGGCTCTGCCATGAAGCTCACCAGTAAAAACATCACATTTAATGGTGACAAAAGAGATAAAAAGTTGTGTGACAATCCCCAAGGTAAACTGTCTTAGTGGCATTTTCTTAGTTGAATGGAGCTGGATTTGGGTAATGGGAAGCTATGATCATAAACATACTTCCGTGTTATTTTTATACTGTCACAAACTTGCCTCAGTGTCCAAGGAATAATGGCCATTATGGTTAATATACTATCAATCGGTCCTCTTCTTGCCCTTTTTCTTCTCTATTCTGGATCACAGTAGGTGACCCCCGCAGACTGTGTTCTTTGAGAAACTATAACAGCATGCTTTCTAAAGACTTTGGCCAGTGAGAGAAAGTGGTTCTTGTTTATTTTGCCACCAGGATCTAAGAATCTGTTTCAGAATGGTTCAAATAGAGAGGATACAGAGGCCAGAGTTATAGAAAGAAACTTTTTTGAGCTTCTGGTTCATGCCATGCCTGAAGTTAGACCATCCTTATACTTTTCATTGATATGAGCCAATAAATATCCTCTTTGAATTGGCCTGTTTGAGTTGATATTTATTTGTATTATTATTTTTATCACTTGCAACTGAAAGAATTTTGATATTGATCATTTCACTCTTTGGGTTCTTTCTTGATGAAGAAAGATCTTTTAAGGAACCCTAAGGAACATGAACTATAGCACATTCTCCTCCACACCCAGACCTCACTTGATACCAGCTCATTCTTCTGCTGCTGTTTAATTTCATAGCTGTTGACTTTGCTAATTCTACCCAGTTCAGTTCTAAATCAACTGGTTTTGGTTTTCTTTTTCTTCAAGGAGCAATCAAAATTGAAAGCATAGAACAGACATTCTCAAAGTAAGATCCCAGAGCCAGCAGTGTCAGCTTTACCTGGGAACTTGTCAGGAATGCAAACTTTCCAGCCCTACCCCAGTCTTCTTGAATTAGAAACTCTGGGGGTGGCAGAGTGATCTGTACTTTAACCAGCCCTTTAGGAGATTCAGACACTAACTGAAGCTTGAGGACAGGTGGCATAGAGGGTGTCCAAAATCATTGTATACTATGGGGCAGGCATGATTGGCATTTATAATGAAGAAATTGGAAAAAGCCATAGTAAGACCAGGGTGGTATCTTGTTAGAAATGTTTTTTGATGGAGGATGGGAATTTCAAATGGTGAAGTAGGTCAAATATGACACTTGGCAAGTCTGGAGACCAAAACAGCTTTCAGATTTAATAGACCCTTGTGCTATTCTAAACACCAATACAGGTGAACTGGGGGTAAAAATAAAAGGTGTGTGTATTGTGTGTGTGGTAATGAGGGTTGGAGTGCAGGACTTAAATGTTCCTTCTGTGGAAGATACCATTGTAGCATTGTATGTAATACGAAAATAAATTTCCCAGACAACCACATTTTGGTATCATCTTAGGTGGTTGTCAATCTAGCAACTTTGAAAGCTTGGGGGTTAATAATTTGATTTCTGTGCAAAATAAATTTAGTTTCTTTTGGATAAGCAGGAGCTTATCCAATAGCCTCCTCCCTTATAGTGATGCCTGTGATTTGAAGAAAACCAGGAGGAAACTTTTTATCCCTTTTGGTCATTAAGAGTGCTTGGTGGCCTTACTCATTTAACACATCAGCACAACTAGAAGGAATGATTCCTTTCTAAATACGGCATTCAGTGGAGCCCATGCATTTTAGGAAAGCATTCTTTCCCTAGTATTCTTTGGAGTCTTAACATGTAGAGTAAGCCTAAATTTAAGTAAAAAATCTAACTACCGGCCAGGATGAGGCCTGGTCTTGACATATCTGTGTTTGTCCCATCTCCTCGCAACCCAGCCTTCTTTCTAGACAGTGTTTCTGTGGTAGTGGCAATCTCTCAATACTAGCTGGCAGTCCTCAGCATTAACCAGTGGAAGCCTGGAGCATGAAGAAACAGCTAACTGGATCCCTGCGCCAAATCCCAATGGCAGGTGGTAGCAGCAGGCACAGGTCCTGAGCAGCAATTCCAGAGAAGTCCAGGCAGAACTGCCTAATCTTGAGGCTCTTGTCTGCAATGTCAGCCTTGCCTCTCAAGGTCAGAAACCTTATAGGAAATAGTTTCTTCAAGACAAACATAATGCAGTACTTGTTGGTGACTCCTTCTGAAAGACATCTGTGAATGACCAACATTTCATCCTATCAGGTGCGCTCCATACCGATGCATCTCTTGGTCTCTTCCTCTGTTGCCAGATAATTCACTGGCATTCAATAATCCTGCCTTTGTTAAATGCCTGCCAAATGAGGTAAGGCTCTAGGATGGAGGCCAATGCATCTACATACACATGCACACACGCACGCATACAGGATGTCTTTTCAGTCATGAATTTTATTATTTAAAAGAAGAAAAGAGTCTGCAACAACAAATTGAGCAAGGATAGCTTGCTCTCTCCTTCACTGCAGCATTGTCTATGCTGTCCAGTATCAGCATGAGTGGTATAAAAATCCCACCACCAGTGCTACCAGCATCAATACTTCAACTGGTTTTCCTTTCCCACTCAGGAGTGATGGCACGAGCCACTGGGCAAACTTGAGTCCAAATGCTGGCTTTACCATGTATTTGGATAATCTACCAAATCCTCACTCCCTACCACTTGATAAGTAGTTATCAAGCACCTCATCTATACCCAGCACTGATCTGACCACTTGGAATTTTTTTCAAAGCAACAGACAAGGATAGTCACCCTCATGGAACTTATATTCTAGCAAGAAAAGACAAACAACAAACATAATTAATAAGAAAAATATACTATATTAAAAAGTGAAAATTGCTAAGAAAAAAACAGAATAGGCCAAGGAGGGTAGATTCACAGGTTGATGGGTCACCAGGTTGTGAAATGAAATAGGGCAGTCAACACAACCTTCAAGAGCAAAGATCTGTAGATGAGAAACGTAGACGAGGGATACTTGGAAAAAGAGTGGAAGCTCCAGGCACTGGGAACAGCTGGAGCAAAGGTCTTGAGGGATGAGTGTGTCTGCCAAGTTTGAGGATGAAGTAGGAGGCCAGTGTGGCCAGATCAAAGTCAATAGTGTGGAGAGGAGTAAAAGAGGAGGTCATGAAATACTGTAGATGTGGAATTAGCTTGCTCAGTGAAGTCAAATGTAAGAACGTCAACTTTAGTGATGTGGGGAGTCATTGCACTATTTTGAGCAAAGCCATTAGGAGATTCGACCTGGTTTGTAAAGGGATCTTCCAGGCTTCTGTGTAGAGAATAGTCTGTAGGGGGCAGGAGAGAAGCAGATGCCTCTTCCAAGGCTGTGACTGGAATAGGGGAGAGAATAGAATGGGCTGGGCCAGGCTGGCAGTAGTAAAGGGAAAGAAGTGGTTGAATTCTGGATATTTTGAAGATAGTGAGCTCACACTTTTTGATGAACTCCCTAACAACTTATGCTCAATTCACACCAAACAACGTGTTTGTCTTCCCAGCCTCTGCATACATATTCAGACTGCAGAACATGGTCCCACTCCCTCTGTCCTCTAGAATGCCCCCTTCCTGTCTCCTCTTCCACCTCCGAATGATGTCCTACTCTTCCTTTAGTACACGGACCAAATGCTACCACCTCTACAAACACTCTTTAACTCCACCAGTTATTTTTCCTTCTCTGTACTAGTACTGTGGAGTGTACACATCTATCTGGTTATACTTCCTACACATCACAGAGCAGGGATGATATTAAAATATTTAACGGTTGGTATAGCCCAGACACCAGCCAGTCAGGGCAGACATCCGCCATCACCAGCCTGTGTGCACCAGAGAAACATCAGCCTTCCCACACAGCATTTTGCATTGATCTGCCTGCCTCGCCTGTTTCATTCCAAGGTCTCACAGGCTAGAGAACACCACTTATTTATCTCTGCACCCCCAAGGAGTGTCTGCCACCTATTAGCCTCTCTTTATTCATATATCTGAATAAACAATTACATGAAAAAGAGAAGCAAAGGTCCTGGCCTCATTTGAAGTCACCTCAGCACGAATTTCTCGCTCTTGGCACTTTCTGAGTCAAAGTGTCCGTCCTTTCACCTTATCTTCTGGCTATCGGAAGACCAAATCCCCCACCGCTTTCCCCATCTTCCCTGATGCTCGATTTCAATCAGACGCTCGTATTGGGGCTGGAGGTGGCTTCCCAAGAGCAAGTTTTCACAAGTAGTGAAGCCAAAACCCACAACATCCTCCTCTGCCATCCGTTCCAGAGCGTACACTTGGCCCCGGATGCCAAGGGAGTGCAGCAATGGGGAGAAGGAGGTTTCCTGAATTCACAGCTTCCAGCTCAGCTCAGCTTTGGCAACTTCTGTTGTCTACTTTTCCTCACTTGTACACTCACCTTTTCTAGCCCCAACTTGAAAGTGTGTTTTATAAATTTATTCCCTCTCCGTCAGGAAAAACAAGCTCCAAATAGGCCAAAGTAAATTGGCTGAGCATTTGAATAAATGATTATTTTTCCTAAGTGGCCTCTCACACATAGCCAAAGTTCATGATGTTAGCCAAAAAATAAATAGAGGGAAAGTGAGAAAAATTAGATTAAAGAGGGTTGGACAATCTACATAACATTCCCCAAAGTTCAGGCTGGAAGAGGCCCTTGAGATCAGCTACTTCAAGGTTTCTCAAATTGTGTTCCAAGGAACTAAAGGAGTTTCAAGTAGCCCCATCAGAGAGATAGGGCTCCAGTACCCTCATCACCCCCTAAGCAAATTTGGCGAGGTTTTGTCTGTTTTGCATAAGAGTTTACTTGAATAGAGAGTTTTGTAGTTAAAAATGCTTACAAATTACTATCCCAAGCCCAATCCACATGTTTTACAAATGAGGAAACCAAGGCTGAGAGAGGTGAAATACTTTGCCTGGACTTTCACAGCAAACTGATAATAGAGTTAGAATTCAATTTCATCTCTTCTAATTCAAAGCCAATACTTTTCCTTTGGTACCTGGCTGCCTCGTGGTATTTTATATCTGTTGTCACTTGCCCAGAATTCCCTTTTTCTCAGTCAAGAACTCTGTTTCCCCTACCACAGGAGGCTGAGGAGTCATGAACTTCACTCAGGCTGACCTCCCAGAGCCTCTGATCCCAATCAGCAAAGACACAGTGATTGGTCCAGGGAGGGAGAAGATGTCCTTCTGAGACTGAGGGTAACCTGGAGCTGTTGTAGGCTCTGTTGCAATCACAGGTACGCATTTGTCTGAGATTGACACCAACATAAAAGAGAGCAAATCAGAATGGTGGAGAGAGATGTGGCAGATTCCTGACGGCATTGTTTAAACTCTCAGACCCGCCCATGTGGAAAGTTTGTGCTATCTCTGGGTTTTTCAATAATGTAAGTCAACACATTTTTTTTTTTTTTGCTTAAATTTATTTGATTCAGTTTCTATCATTTGTTGCAACATTGTCCTGATTAACATGTATTCTAAAGTTACTTTTATATATAAAGTATCATATACTTTACCAAGCTTTTCCATTGCTCCAGGTCATAGAGGTGGGTGGAGCCACCCTCCCTCATCCCTGGATGGTATCACCTCCTTCTTGTATAAAAGTTGGCTACAAGGACACATGAAACCTAGGATGTCACAACATGCCAGAGAAACTCATGTGTCCAAAAGATATTCTTTGAGAGCCCTCTAAGTGTCATTGCCATTTCTCGCACACTTGATGTGATCCTGTAGTCCAGGAGGTAGCCAGATAGAGCAGGAAAAGTATTGACTTTTCAGCTAGATGAGTTGTGATTGTGTTTGATGTCTTGCCTTCCTGAGTAGCAACATTACAATAAAGGGAAGAATACATATGTATCAGTCAAAGTCTAATCAGGTAACAGAAACCACTTCAAGGGTTGAACCAGAGTAGATTTATTCAGAGAATTGTTTACACAAATGATAGAGGAGCTGAGAAACCAAATGAGGTGGTGAGACAACCCTGAGATTAGCAACAATAGGAAGCACCTACCTACCACTCCTGGGACTGCAAGGGCAAAAGGAGGGAGTGGTGATACTGGAGAATCAGAGATAAGAAGAACACTCAGCCACCACTGGAGACCATGTAGATGCAGACAGAAGGCAGGTAAGGGAAGTATCTTGGGTGGCTTCTCTTCCCCTGCTATCTTTGGGCAAACAAGAACCAAGACATGTTCACCATGATATGTCTTTGGTAGAAATTCACAGGTGGGATTTTTTGATGGCCCTTGATCTATTTGCTGCATTTCAGAGTTGAAGTGGAAATGATGTTTCAACCAGGTCAGAGAAGTACAAGGTCTTTCTCCATGATTTGGAGGCTTCTTCAGTCTTTGCTAGTTTTTGTTTGGGAAAATTGTGTTCTCTTTTCTTTTCTATCACTTTCACACCGAGCAAACACTTGCTACTGAGTTATATCAGCCATGTCCTGGAAACATGCAGGGTAGTTGGGAACAACCACATCTCCCGAAGCAGCTGACCTAGGCCTTTTGTTTCTCGCCCATTGTGGACAAAGTCCTGGTAATTTTCATTAAGCCAGCTGAGGAGATCAGCATTTGGCTATAGGCCCACCCATCCCTATAACTTCATAGTTCTGAGCCTGCCAAAGTGTAATTAAAAGACAGGCCATCCATGGGAAATAACCCCATCGACAAATTCCAAGAAAGGAGACAGAACTTCCTGAAACTCTTTGGTCATCTTCTCTGCCTTGTTTTATGTCTCCATGGGATGTGCCAAGCCAAGAGAGCTAGAAGGTCATTGAGCAAAGTTACTCATTTATGGGTTCTTTATTTGGTCCAGCCCCAATTTGTTATAGTTTGCTTCTCAACAGCAAGCAAGGAACAGCCTCAGCCTGGCAAGGAAATACTGCCTAATCTTTGTTGATATTGGGAGGGCCTGCAGTTCATCAAGTGGAAAATTGGGATTTAATGGGAAATGACTCTCAGGGAGGAACTGAGACATCTTCTTGTGTTTTACATGTTACAAAGGGTTGCGTGACTTCTAACTGCTTAATTATGGAGCCATTCATTCACCAAACATTTGTTGAGTAATCTGTTAGTGAGTCTTCTCGGTTTTTCCTCAGAAAACAAAACTGATGTGGGCAAAACCATGATAAACCTTTGGTAAAGATGAGAGATCCCCTTCGATATTTTTTCTTTTCAAGAAAGAGAAAATCAGTTTCACTAAAATCTGAGCAATTTTTAAGAACAGCTAAATTTCAGGTGAGGAAGATGTTTTACTAACTCAATCCCACAGAAGGATGATGTTTCCAAGAGGAAGGAGTTCATACTCTGAAGGCAGAATTGGATCTGATTCCTGAATCTGCCATCATCAGCTGCTTGGATATGAGTGAATCACATCCTTTCTGATCTTCAATTTTCTCGTCAAAAGAATGACCATCACAGTATTGGCTATGTAAGGGAAGACATCGAGATAAAGAAATCTCTAATATGTTAACAGTCTATTAGGCACATATTAAGTGATCGCATAATTATGAATATTATTATTTACTCAATATCCTCAGACATGCCTCTTTGCCAAACTAAAGTGCGCTCACAGTATTTCTCTCTGCCCCAGACCCATAGCTTTCTCCCTTCATTCCCTCATTAGATTAACCGGGAACCCAGTGCTGTGTCGTCTCTGATCAGGCTCCTAGTGCTGCATTTTATGAGCAGTCTTCACCCTTCCCCCACCTCCAAGTAGCTGATGCCACTGTGCCATTCTTGGTTTGTATAAATGCAAAAAGCATAGTGCCTGGCACGGAGTAGGTTCTTGGTACATATTTGTTGAGTGAGTGAACAAGTAATCTGACCTAATAAGAGAAATGATGGAACAGCATGCAAATTTCTTATTAACTCTAAGCACCTTGGGTATGTTTTAGGATGAGACTACTGACACTGGCAAATAACCCAAAGGAGGATCACTAATGTGAGAATTGTGAGAATTCTCATATTAGAATTGTGGGGCAATGAGTAGGGCAAATCCTTTTGGGAGAGGTAATTCTCAGATGGGTGTTCTTCAAATCATACCCTGACATTGTACTCCCACACCCTCTATGAAGCATTGCTTATTCTAGGAAGTATAGAAATTGGTGGTTGGATAATTATTGAATAATTACTAGGAATGACTTATAAGGCTTTAAAACAACTTGTGGAAAGATATATTCGAATGCCTGAGTATCTCGCCTCTAACATATACCTAGTACACACACTGCAAAATTATTTTGGGGGCAGTGGCAATGGATGTGCTCAGGCCTCCTTGTAATAATGGCAGGACACCAAAGCCTGGACTATGTAGTCTGTGCCCATATAACTCTGGTGCCCATGTGCCTGAACCTCCTAATTTGTCCTCATCACCCTCCAGGCTCTGACCAAAAGAGCTACCCACCCACAGACTGGAGACAAATAATCAGAGTTCCAGGTTTGTCACAGTGTCCCTTTTTGAAAAAAAAAAAAAAGCCAAATATTGAATATTTGGTGTTTTCTCCTGATGTTGAATATGGGAATTTTTTGGGGGTATAAAAGTTATAACTTACATATTTTATATTACTCTTCTATGCATTTTATACCCCACAAAAATAAACGGGGTGGATTGCTGGTTGTTTTTCACTTGCAGCCTCCCATCTGCTCTCTGCCCTTCTGCATCCTACTCTGTGCTTAGAGAAGGATGGAGTGGACTCTCCAGACTGTATCTCCCAGGCTCCCTAAGCCCTAGCTTCCGGTTGTTCTCAGCCAAAGGAAAGCACCAGCAAGAGATTATAGGGCAAGAGAGAAGAGTCAGGGTATTTTTTCCTTTACTGCCTTGCTGCTCTGCTCTTTGTTCTGGCAGTAACTGCATCTGTAAGTCTATACCTTCTCTAAGGAACCCTCTCTTTACAGCCTCAATTCTCATCAGGCTCCAGAAACACTTTTCTCACTTGCTCCTTTAGGGCTAGGAGGTAATGGCTTCTCTCTGTTGAAAGCCACTAAATTCCCTGACATTTTTTGTTGGTTTCTTAAATCTTTCCCATACCTGTATAAAGACTCCCCAGTAATTAATTTTTTTCAATATCCAAGCTGAGTACAGCTTCTGTTTTTTGTTGGGATCCTAAATCCTATAGATAATTATAACATTATATCTGTTTTGTAGTTAAAGTGTCATGCTCAGAATGTCTTGCACAAGAACATCCAACTTAGAATATAGAAAATACAGGAACTGACCTCAAGACTTCAAACTCAATACCCTCAACATGTCACTTTATGGACAATAGAAATTGTCTCCAGATTACAATGCTCTCTGTTTCCTATAGAACACACTCATTTCTTATATCATTGAAAGGGTCTCACCCTTATGTGGTTGTACCAAGACCGAATACATTTGTAAAAATTCATCCATTCATCTAACATCCAACATAACATTTATGTAGTGCCTACCTTGGGGCAGAATTTGGAGATGTAAGACAAGACATGGCTCCTGTCTTTGAGGAACTTTTCCATTCTAAAATATGGAAGTTGATCTAAAAAATGGGGAGGTATCCTTGAATTGAGTCTTGAGGATTAGGTAGGTAATCATCAGATAGATAGGATCAGAGACAGAATTCTATGAAATTCCCAAGGGAGGGAGCAGTTTAACAATGATGGAATAAAGAGATTGAAATGACCCAATTTGTTCAAGGTACTTCAGAATATCTACTATTGCACCTAAGGTGCAAACAGAAGAGAGAAGAAGGGGACAAAATAAGAGATTTGATTGCAGAATTAAGAAAGGACCAGAGCATAACAGGTCTTATATTTGATGCTTAGGAGTTTAGACTTCTTATTTAGGTTAGTGTATCAACTGAGGGCATTTCCATTGGAAAGTGGCATGATGGTATTGATAGGATTTGAGATAGAGTAATCTGAGGTTATTATGAAGGTTATATTAAAGGAGAACTGTAACTGGACACTTGGAGACCAACAAGATGTTACAAGAATATTGTAGCAGTCCAAACCCGATATGATGGATATGATGTCAGTTGGAGGAAGCTGGTAGCTAAGCAGGTGGAAAGAAGGGAAAAAATCCAAGAGATGTCAAATGCAACAACAAATCCAAGTGACAGCCAGGGTCTCATCAGGAGACAGAAGCCACATAGTAATTTGAATGGAAAAGTTTAATATAATTATCTATAAAAAGAGATTGTGGTAACGAAGAATTGGCTAGTAAAGAGAATTCTAAAGAATATAAGGATGGCATGTACAAAGATCACATATACCCCCTAAAACTCAGAAAGATTGCCCAAAGAAAAGGAAAATGACAGATCTAATTAAAAAGAAAAATCATAATTTTAAAAGTTAACAAAATAGACAAACTACTAGTTAGCTTGATCAAGAAAACAAGGAGTAGGCACAAACATATCAACTAAGAAGTGGCAAGGGAGATAAAACTATAAAAGCAGAATAAATTTAAAATATAATAAAAAGCCACTTCACAGGTTTCTAAGGCAAAAAATTTGAAAGCCTAGATAAGGTGGATAATTTCTTGGGTAAATGAAGATTACCAAATTTGACACCATTGGAGTAAAAGCTTAAACAGACTAATTTCTAAAACATGTAAAATTAATAAGGAAGTAGCCTACACCAAAAACGTTACCATGCCCTCTTGATTTCATGAGTGATTTCTACCAAATCTTCAAAGACAAGATTGTTCTAGTAATTGTTTTAAAACATTGAAAAGAAAGAAAAAATTCATAATTCCTTTATGAGCAAGCATAAAACTGATACATATATTAGAGAAAAAGTATCAAGAAAGAAAACTACAGAAAAATATCATTTGTGAACATTCTTGTAAAAATTCTGAATGAAAAATTCCCAACCCAGTTGGGATTTTGAAAAAAAAAAATTGGAATGGAGTCTTTTTAAATGTATGGCAAAAGTTAAGGGAATCAACAAACAAAATATTAGGAAATAGAATCCATTACCACATTAAAAAGAATAATACAGGCCCGATGAGGTGGCTCATGCCTGTAATCCCAGTACTTTGGGAGGCTGAGGCGAGCGGATCATGAAGTCAGGAAATCGAGACCATCCTGGCCAACAGGGTGAAACCCCGTCTCTACTAAAATACAAAAAAAAATATTAGCTGGGTGTGGTGGTGCGCGACTGTAGTCCCAGCTACTCGGGAGGCTGATGCTAGGGAATCACTTGAACCCGGGAAGCAGAGATTGCAGTGACCCGAGATGGCACCACTATACTCCAGCCTGGCAACAGAGTGAGATTCTGCCTCAAAAAAAAAAAAATAATAATAATAATAATACATGACCAAATAGCATATATTTAAAGAATACAAGTTGGCTCAATATTAGGAAATCTATTTATAAAATACACTATATTGATAAATCTAAGGAAAATGTATATGTCTATTTCTATAGATCCTGAGAATGCCTTTGACAAAATTCATTACCCATTCATAATAAAAACCCTCAAGGAAATAGGAATTGAGGGCTACTTCCTCAACATTATAAAGTATGTATATCTCAGTCCTAAAGTTAGTATTTTATTTAATGAGGAAACACTAGAGGTATTTTTATTGTAATCAGCAACATGCAGGATTTAAACATTGTACTGAATGTGTTGGCCAATGCACTTAGATGAGAGATCAATTAGAGGCATAAGAATGGGAAAAGAAGTAGTAAAACTGCTTGTATTTGTAGGTGATACAATAGTATACTTTGAAAAAACCAGAGAATCAATAATAAAACCAACTCAATAAAGTAATTCAGTGAAGTAGCAGGTTATAAAATTAACATACCAAATCAGTAGACTTCATATATAAAACAACAGTTAGAAGGAGTAAAAGTAAGGAATGCCCATTTATATTAGCAGCAAAGGAGATTAAGTGCGTAGGAATACATTTAACCAGAAATGGGCAAAACCTATATCTGGACAATTTGTAAGCACTCATGAAAGACACAAAAGCAGACTTGAACAACTGGAAATTCATTTCCTGTTCTTGGCTAGGATAACAAGATTAAGAGATATCAGTTCTCCCTAAGTTAATTTCTAAATGCAATGCAATTCCAATAAAAATATCAAGCTATTTTATAGACAAGTTGTACTAAAGGTCATACGGCAAAACAAACATGCAAGAATCACTAGGAAACATTGAAAAAGAACACCTACAAGGGGGGATTAGCACTAACAGACATGAAAACATAATATAAAGCTCCTGTAATTAAAATAGTGTGGTACTGGGACATGAATAGACAAATACTATAGTCAGTAGAATGGAATAGAAAGTTCAACATTTGACCCAAATACGTATGGATCTCTCTGTACTTCTCTCTTTCTGCCACGTGAGTATATAAGGAGAAGTCAGCAGTTTGCAGTCTGGGAGAGGGCCCTCACCAGAACTCCACCATCTTGGCACTCTGACCTTGGGCTTGCAGCCTCCAGAACTGCTATAAATATTTATTATTTAAGCCACTCAGTTTATAGTAACTTGTTATAACAGGCCAAACTGACTAAAACATGAGCCCTCATACATTGCTGGCAGGAATATGAAATGGTGTAACTGCTTATAGAAAACAGTTTGACAGTTTCTCAAAAAGTTAAACATAGAATTACTATATGACCCAGAAATTCCTCTCCAGGTTATATACCCAAGATAACTGAAAACAAACATTGACACCAAAACATGTGCATGAATCTTCATAGCATTATTATCTACAATAGCCAAAAAGTAGAAACAACCCAAATGTCCATCAACTGAATAATTAAAAATATAGATAGACAAAATATGGCACATCCATACCATGGAATATTATTCAGCCAAGAAAAGGAATGAAGTACTAATATTTGCTACAGCATGGATAAACCTTGAAAACATTTTACAAAGTGAAAGAAGCCAGATACAACAAAAGGTGACATATTGTATGAAGAGTCAAATCCACACAGACAGAAAGTAGACTAGTGGTTGCCAGGGGATAGGTGAAGGAGGGGGCAATTGGGAGTAATTGTGAACAGTTACAGGGTTTCTATTGGGTGATGGAAATGTTATGGAATTAGATAGTGATAATGGTTACACAACTTTGTGAATATACTGAAAAAGTTGCAGAATTTCATATTTTAAAATAGTAAACTTTAGGTTAAGTTTCACCTAATAATTAAAAAAAAACACACACGCACACAAACAAAAAACATTTTGCCATCTAGCAAAGGAAAAAATATTTATAGAAAGGGTAAGCTCCAGTTTCACAGAGGCCTAGATTTGAAGAAGAGACATGATACTAAATTGATCAATGGAAAAATCTGCCCCTTTGGTGACTCACTTTCCGTATGCACTCTACACATTTGAACTCTTGTTCACTCTGAAAACAGAAAGTTCAACATAAATGTGAATAATTTCACAAGATCTGCTTACATTCTGATATCCTTTTCTCTGCCTCTTCTCTCTCTGAAAACAACTCCATTTGAATTCTAAATTCTTTAGGATCCCATAGGGTGATTTTACATCACTGCACCACACAAAAGGAAGAGATAAAGGTTATATGCGACTTTTCTATCTTTAGTGAATCTAGAGCCAAACACAGATAAAACCAAATGAGATAGGTAGTGTGGGTGAAATCGCCTGGGAAAGCCCTGAACTTTTTCAGTCTTCAGAATAAAAAGGGGCCTTGCATTCACCCATCCTGTGTTCTTAGTAAAAGGAAAAAGTAGGAATAGCAGGGCTGCTTATCCGCCCCTGCCCATCCTTTTTCTGGACCAGCTCTACAGATTCTCAGTCTTCCTTAGCAAGGTCAGACTATGCAGGAGTGGCGGGGAACTCAGAGCTGTGGCTTCAAATGGAAATGTCTAGAATAAAGTATTATATATATTTTTCCTGCATACTGACGAGCTTGACGATAATTCCATTAGACACATTGGTCTTTCACATCTTCCTCTGCATGTTTGATTGTTCGTTGTTGTTGTTTGCCCTGAGAAGCCTATTTATGCATAGACCGGAGTGAATTCACTCTGAAAGTGAGTAATTCTTGATTGCCAGGTAACACAGTGAGGTCTATTGTCTAATTCTGCATGAAGCCCTTAAAAGATTTGTATTCATGTTAAGGTATATCAAGCGGTGAGTATTCCTCATAAGAGTGTGTCCCTTCTCCTTGTGGCGAGGTAACAAAACAGATGGCTTTGGTGCGCATTTCTCTCACCTAAACCGTCAGTGAACCAGCCATCTTGTCTCGATTACACCAACATTCCAGTCCTTGCAAGATGTGGAACAACTGAGGGTCTTCATTCAGCATTGGCTTCAGTTGTGAAAAAAACAGAAAGCATTTTTCCTTTCACATAATAGTGATCACCTAGGAGGTGCTGTATTTTCCTATAAGTTGATTTGAGTGATTTTGTTTTCAAGTAACCTTTTTTTTTTTTTGAGACAGAGTCTGACTCTGTTGCCCAGGCTGGAGTGCAGTGGTGCCACCTTGGCTCACTGCAACCTCTCCCTCCTGGGTTCAAGTTATTCTCTTGCCTCAGCTTCCTGAGTAGCTGGGACTACAGGCACCCACCACCACGCCTGGTTAATTTTTTTTTTTTTTTGGATTTTTAGTAGAGACAGGGGTTTTACCCTGTTGGCCAGGCTGGTCTTGAACTCCTGACCTCAAGTAATCTGCCTGCCTTGGCCTCCCAAAGTACTGGGATTACAGCCATGCACCCCCGGGCCCAGCCACATTTTCGTGATTATAGGAATTCAGTCTATTCTATTTTTCTGAAGTAAAATTTTCTACTGTCATTTTGGGTGGACAAGAACTGGGTGAGTGGAAGAGAGTGGAATTTCAAGCATTCACCATCAGTTTTAACGAGGGCCTTCAACCAACAGGAACTTCCCTCCTTTAGGAGAGGGAGCAAAATTTTAAGAACTCGTATCGAAGAACTTTAAACAATTTCCCGAGTATTTCTTGGGATCAGTTTACCTTCTAGATCTCTATCTCAGAAATAGATCTTTTGAGCCTGATGTTCAAAAAGATAAACCTAACTAACTAGAGGATTCCCAGTGATCAAAAGAAAGACTTCAAATGTGGTCATTCTACTACTCTACTGAGTAAGACATGAAAGATGGTTAATGCATTTATAAAAACTAAAATTGGGGGTTAATGTTTAATTAATTATCCAATTCAGTTGATTTGGGCCACAAACTTTCTGAGTAATTAAGATTTAATGAGGATTTATACATAAAGCTGTGTGCATACATGCCCTCTTTAAGAATTCCTAGAAACATTTATTTGACTATAAAGACCTTGCCCTAAAAATATGGTATATAATTAAGTTACTTTTTTTTTTTTTTCAGCGAAAACATTCATTCAAAGATAGTGCCGTGTTTTAATCTGGAAACATTATTTAGCCCTTGCTTTGTTTGAGAGAATCCTGCCTTGGCATCCCTCAATAAACCCGCATTTGACTTCCACTGGCCAAAATCCATTGATTAGAGGCCCCTCTGGGAGTTAATGGGGCAAGTGTGGGGGCAAAAGGAAAATAAAGGATGCAATATCCAGTTCCCACCACCAATTCGCCGGCCCAGGCTTGTCTCACAAGCTTTGTGATTAATCATGCTCCTTCACCTACCCTTTGTTTACATTTGACAGAGTCCCACTGAACAGAAAATAGCTAAAGTAGCAAGGAGAAGCAAATTTGGCAGAGCTCTTCAATTAGAAGCTAATGATTAAATTCATTTGGTATTCTTTGTGCCATAATGACATTATTTATAAGAAATTCTTTTGGTGGGAATGTAGCTGCCTTTTACTCTTCCAGCAACATTTCTCATCCATTATCACTAAATAATCTTTAGTTCTTGTAAATCCCTTAGCAAAGTCTTCTTATAAAAGAACTTAAAAAGGAAAGAAACCTCTGAGATATTACAGGGTTCTTGCTGTGTACCTCCCATAGACTTGGATGAGAACTGCTCAGCTTAAACTCTGTACATTGCTTTGAAGATCCAATTCATGTGCCCATAATTCAGGAGGGGAGAAAAAAAAAAGACAGCCATAAATATTTGCAACAGAGCTAACATCTGCACTGGTTTGTGGTATTTTGGGGATGGAAAAAATAGGAGAGTAAAACTCTGAGGTTTTTTTGCAGCCCCCTTTTTGGGGAGAATATCAGTGTATCTCTTGGGTGAAAGGAATTAGAATTTACTTTGGAGAGCGTGGATTGGGCAGAACTGGAAGACTAGGGTGGGGATAGAAATGAGAAGAAGAGAAAGTAAATAATGTTTGACATCTAACTTTTATTATTAAGAAGCCACTTATATGTTTGTTCATATATGCCTCTGAAATGTAGCCTTTTTTCCCCAAAAGGGCATGGATGAACACCTGTCACACGCTGCTTTCTGCAGCTGCCAGTGATTTCAGCTTCCCAAGGTATGGTCTTGCAGCTGCCAGATGAGCGACTTTCATGATTGCAGAGTTTCCTATTTTTAGTCAGACTTGCAGGAAATTGCGGGCATCTCTGTTTTATTTACTTGGTTTTAAAATGTTTCCTGCATGAGTTTCTTTTTTCAGCAGAGAAAATAAATTGTAGACAATATTATCTGTGGACTTCAAAAACATTCCCCGTTGGGCAGTGAGCTCCTCTTTTTACAGTCTGTAATGTAGGTTTTGAATGTTTAAAAAAGTCCTGAGTTTCTCACCATCAGTTTCTATAAGTGATTTTTCTTCCTTTATTTCAGAAGTGAAAGAAATAATCTAATAAATGGAATTTTACTGGGTATATGTTGAGTAGTACTGCTTTCTGCTGCAACACCAGTATGGTCAGGAGAGAGCTAGATAACTTCCTCTCCACTCCACCATGCTGAGTAAATTCTCATAACACCGACTCAGCAAATGAAGGCTCAGGATCAAGATTGTTAATTACTATATTTTATCTATGAGGCTGCTAAACAAGAAAAAAAACTGCCAATTAATTCTGATGCCCCATCAATTGAATGACTGATTTCACTGTTGAATGTAACAAAGTGTGTATCTTTGAATTGAAGAAAAGTCGTAATTAGTCTACAATTATTTCCTGAGCAGTTTGTGTGCCTGCCCCTTGGATGCTACAGTGGAAATATGAGACATGGCCCTGGTGTCAGGGAAAGTATGAGGAGATAAGACTATCACACATGGACCTAAAAGACAAACAGCCGCCCAAATATAATGAACAAAACTGAATGCCATGAGACTGCAGAGAAAGCAGAGGTGGGAGTTGGGAGAAAATCTCAAGAGAGTAATTTAGAGGAATAATACAAACTGCATCTTAAGGATAGCCCTATGGGTAGAGGAGAACATTCTAGGGAAAGACAAAAGCTCTAATAACAGGGGAAATGACAGGCAAAGATGTAGTGTGGACAGGCTCCAGAAGCAAGCTACCTGAATTCAAATCTCAGCTCAGCCTTGCTTTAACCTCTTCCTGCTTCAGTTCACCCATTTGTTGAAGGGAATTAGATTTATTACTGTGGTTATGTTACTTTATGAACAACAGGTAATTAATAGGAAATAACTCAAAAAGTAATAACAATGGCATGTGTAGAGGAGAAAAAATACTTTTCTGTCACTCTCTTAGGTTCAGTTCCTAAGGTCTGTGAAGTAAACTGACAAAAGACAGAATAATAGGAGAAAAGGCCTACACTCTTTATTGATGTTAATATGTTTGCATAAACAGAGGCTTCATAGAACAGAAGTAAAAATCCAAAGAAGTGGTTTGACTTAGGGGTTTCTATACCATTTTTACAAAGGGTGATAAATTGTGGAAAAGTAACTAGACAAAGGAAAAGGGGTTGGGCTTCTAGGGCCAATAAATTGTGGGAAAGTGACTAGGAAATATATTGGGAGGAGTGACAAAAGGTAAGGGTTATTTTAGGAAGATCTATTAATGGACACTCTTCTCAGTGCTGACTTTCCACCTCTGGGGACGAGGGTCATTTTCCTCATTGTGGTACAGAAAAATCAGGAGTATTCATGCTATCTTCACAATGGGAAAATTAGGCCTTGCTTCTAGGAAGAAAACTTTTCCTTTATGTGTTTATTCTAATTGTCTAGAGTAAAAATAATCAATATGCCAAAGTTGCATATTTGGGGGTATTATATCCTGGTCCCTTTCACATATAAATGACTTAAGTGACTGGAACATGAAGGTAGAGGAAGAGAACCTGGAAGAAAAAATTGTTGTTGGATATTTGGAAGGGTGAAGCTGCATTGACCTCTATACTATTCCTTAAACACAGGAACACATTGAAGTGCCAGGGCCTTTGCATAAGCTAATTCCCTGGCCTAGAATGCTCCTTCTTTAGCTGGCCATCTGACTTGCTCCTTTATATTTCCTTCTGGCCTTTGTTGAAATTAGATGCAATCTTTTTTTTTTTTTTTTTTTTTTTCCTGAATCACATTCTTACTCTGTTGCCCAGGCTGGAGTGCAATGGCATGATCTTGGCTCATTGCAACCTCCACCGCCTGGGTTCAAGTAATTCTCATGCCTCAACCTCCCAAGTAGCTGGGATTACAAGTGCCCGCCACCACATCTGGATAATTTTTGTATTTTCAGTAGAGACGGGGTTTCACCGTGTTAGCCAGGCTGGTCTCAAACTCCTGACCTGAAGTGATCTGCCCACCTCAGCCTCCCAAAGTGCTGGGATTACAGATGTGTGCCACTGCGCCTGGCCTGGCCTGTTGAAATGCAATCTGATCAGTGAGGCCTTGTCTGACCACCCTATATGAAATAGTATCACTATCTCTGCTCTGCTACTTTCCATTTCCCTTATCATACTTAAAAATTAGTTCTTGTTAATAAATATTTTATGTGTATATTTATTTGGTTAAGGGGGTGTGTGTGTGTATATATATGTTTGTGTGTTATTATTCTCCAACAACTAGAATGGATTAAGAAGGCAGGGCTTAGATGGATAAGAATAATAGGAAAGAACAAGTCTTCAAGGCTGAAAGACTTGGAATATCTGTATTAATAAAACACCAATGGATTCCACTGCCTCTGATATATAGTTTACTTTTAAATAACAACAGCAAAAACTGTGGAGCCACTTGAAGGCAGAGAGTATACCAATTTTTGTAACCTCAGTACCTACTCATATCCTATTCTATGAGTGAATGAAGAAGCAGCATCTCCCTAGATGGAGATGTCTCCATGGGAGAGAAACACATTCTCCCGGCTCATTAATTGACACCATGGCTCAGAGAGTTTGGGATTATTCACTGTGATAGACCAAATGATGGCCCCTCAAGGTATCCAGGTTCCAAACTCTGGAAAATGTGAATGTTACCTTATAGGCAAAAAGGACTTTGCAGATGTAAATTAAAGATTTTTGAGATAAGGAGATTATGCTAGATTATCTGGGGTGGACTCTAAATGAAATCACAAGTGTTCTTACAAGGGGGAAGTAGGAGATTTGACTATAAAAGAAGAAGCCAATGTGATGACGGAAGCAAGATGCTACATCGCCGGCTTTGAGGATGGAGGAAGAGGCCAGGTGCTAAGAAATGCAAAGAATGCAGCTCTAGAGAACGGAAGGAAGAGAAGGAAATGGATTTTCCCCTAGAGCCTCAGCAGTGTGCGTGGCCCTGAGCTTCTGATCTCCAGAGCTGTAAGAGAATAAATGTGTGTTGTTTTAAGCCACAATTGGTAGTCATCACTAATTTGTTACAGTGGCTATAGGAAGCTAATACACTCACCACATTACTTTGGTGTTACTTCATAGACATCATACTCAGTGTGCATTTGTTCAGGCAGTCATAGTTCAAGCTAACACACCTAGCTGTCTTAATGAGGACGTTTCAAATTTTGTGAAGGCTTAAAGTGGAACTTTATTTTACACTTCCCTTCATCAAAATGTTCAATCACTGGCTATAAATAGTGGTTCTCATCGTTTTTCAGCTTGTCCTACTTTAGGACAAAAGGCAATGTGAACCAACCAATGAGAATTATCTGAGGACCTACTATGTGTTGGCAACTGAGGCGTAAAGGAGCTTTTGACCAGTTAGCCTAACCTCTATTACACTGGTAATGGAATTGGGATGTGAAGAACTCATTTAAAAAGTACATAAAGAAAGCTTTGAAAAAGAAAATGCTACACGTATAAATGTATTTTTATTGGCTAATATTGTGTCAGGCCCATGTACAGAATCAATAAATATAATATTTAAATGACACAAGTTCTGTTGTTAAGATGTTTACAACTAGAGAAAAATATTTACATGGGAAATAATAGAGTTTCTAGATAATAAAATATTTTTCAAAACCCTAACAGTTGAAGCAATATGATCCTGGTGCAGGAATCAACAGATAACTGGAATGTCACAAACCTCTAAGAATAGAATAAGAATTTAATTTATAACATAAGAAGCATTTCAAATAATGGAGAAAAAACAGATTAGTATGACAAAACCATGTAACATTTTGGGGGGGAAAGTTTGGTTCCCTATTACATACCTTATATCACAATATCTTATCAGGGTTATGGATTTTAAAAAACACATGACACAATAAATTAATAAAAGAGTACAGGTTAATATTTATTTTGGAGTTCAAAAAGTATTTTTTAAAACAGTGCTCAAAATAAAATGCCATAAATTAAAATTTTTTAAAGTTTTATCACACAAAAAATTAATTTGTTGGTTTGTCCAAAGAGATCATACATATTCCAAATACAAAGAATCTAAAAACTAATTCAGAAGTGTGAAAGTATTTAGCTATAAGAGGTTCATTGCAATATATACAATGTGTGTGTGTATTTCTAGGTATAGACATAGATATGTGCATGTATGTATAAAAATGTAGAAGAGAAACATCAATATATTAACAGTGGTTATATTCTGTTAGTAGAATTACAGTAGACTGTGTCTATCTATGTATTGAGACATATATATTTCGTTTACTTGTTTATCTGATAATTTAACTCCTGGTAAATGACGACTCCACTATCTCATTTAATTTTTGGAGCAACAAGCACATCTCTTAACATGGATTGAAGTTTTGGTTTAGTACGAAAATAGAGTAGAATGAACTCTGAAGGGAAGCAGAAAACACTTAGAATTTTCTACTCCTTCCTCAATTTATTGCTAGGGATTTCATTGTTATTTTAAAGGCAGAATAGTTGGAGCGACTAGACAACTGCATATGGGTTATTCTTAAATTCCTTCATTTATTCTGCAAAATGAATTTCAAATTCTGGTGTGATTAATGTTTAATTTACTATGGGTGATTTAAAATATTTTGTGAGTTGACTTTAGAAACAAATCCTACATATATGCAGCTCCACTGTATAGGTGAGTTTTCTTGCTTTTTTAAAAAACAATTATTTTAGGCTGAGCACAGTCTCTCATGCCTGTTATCCCAGCACCTTGGGAGGTTGAGGCAGTTGGATCAAATGAGGTCAGGAGTTCGAGACCAGCCTGGACAACATGGTGAAACCCCATCTCTACTAAAAATACAAAAGTTAGCTGATCATGGTGGTGCATGTCTGTAATCCCAGCTACTCAGGAAGCTGAGGTAGGAGAATCACTTGAACCCAGGAGGCAGAGGTTGCAGTGAGCTGAGATCAAGTCACTTTACTCCAGCCTGGGCAAAGAGCAAGGCTCTGTCTCAAAAGAAAAACAAAAACAAAACAAAACAACAAAAAAAGAAAATGTATTTTAATGTGGGGAAAAAAAAAAAAACAAACCTACTTTGCTTTTCTTCTTCTTTTTTCTAATTTGTAACATTTGAAGGCTAAAATTGAGAGGCAGGAATAGCACACCCCAGAGGCTGGCCTACAAATGCCTTCCCGCAAAGGAGGATAAAGATGAAGCCCTAGGGTTTTCTTATTGCTAGCGATTCTGCTACAATCATAGTGAAATAATCGGCATATGAGCATAGTGAATAATGAGTGTAGTGAATAATGCTCCAAATGTGAGATGAGAATTTGGAAATGAGGGACCAGGTAAGAAGGAGCAAGCAGGAAAGTCCTTGACAGATTCCCATGACTCTGGGAGTTGATCCTGGGAAGGCAGCCCCAAAAATGGGAGAAGCCAAGTGGACCTGGAGAATGGCCACTCACAGGAACACTATTCAAATGCCTATGAGAGCCCAGTATTTCCCAACAAAGTGCCCAGACCCATAGAGTGGCATCTTCTGTTACCAAAACAAGGGGCCTCATGCTAGCAGATTCTCTGGGTGGGAAGCTGGTTGCTCGGAACCTCCCCAGTTATCTGACCATCGGGAGTTGTGCCTGTTCCTGTCCCAGTGCTTGATATGACACCCCCGTCTACAATATCCAAGATACTTTTCAGCTCAGAAATTGTGTGTGAGGGCTTGGGAGGACTGAATTCCTACATTGGTGGTGATGAGCATGCCAAATTGAGTAGTTGGAAAGAACTGGGCTGGGTTATGGTTAGCAACACCTCTGACGTGCGTTTTCTAACTTATGCAAACGTTAAATAAGAAAAACCTTAAGCAATGAATAAATCACAGAGGAAAATATCTATATATACCTTAAAAACAAACAAACAAAAACTCTCTGCTTCCACCAATAATATTAACCAGATTAAAAGGCACACAGTATAATGGGGGGAAATAATTGCAACCGCTCTACCTTCGTATCCCCAGATGGCATGAAGTATCTGCTAGAATTCAGACTGACAACAGGGATGCTGGTGTGGGAGGCTGTTTGTTTTGGTTAATTGCTGGAATGACTGGGGATTGGCCTTCATTTTCTGAGCACATGAATCCAGAGACCTTGAAAATTGGGAGGTACTAGAGAGCTTTGCCTTTTCCAGTGGAAGACAGAGACATACTAGGATACTGTCTGATGAAGATCTGATCCTACTGGGCCAAAAAGGAGAACTCACTAGCTGAGACTGACTACAATGAGAAATTGAGGAGGAGGAGGAGTACAGTCTGATTGATTTGTTATTGATGTAAACTAGACTGAAGACTTTATTTATAGGACTCTGTGAATTTTATAATGGGATGAGTTAATGTGTCCAAATTTAATGTGCTTTATTTAGGCGTATTTTGAGACTTTTAGTGAAATGTGTTGAATAAAATAAATGACCATAATTTGAAATAGAAAATAATAAATATTATGGAGGCAAAGTACACGATAGTATTAAGTGGTTATCTGGATACTAAGATTAGGAGTGACTTTTTGTCATATGTGCTTTTCTCTTTTCCTATGTGTTTTTTTTTTTGAGATTCCTCAATGTGCATACATTTTATAATACAAGCAAAAAATTGTTTTAAAAATTTAAAAACTAACTAACCCACAGCACTGCAGCACATCTATATTTTTCCTGTATTGTTAGGACAGTGCAAAAGTAATTGCGGTTTTTGCCATTGAAAGGAAGGCAAAAACCACAATTACTTTTGTACCAACTTAATACTTGCCATCATTTAAAGGTTATTATATTATTCTATGCTTAAACTGCATCTGTTTGCTCAATGGGGAATATTATTTGTTGGAAAATTGTTTTATGTATACTGTGATACAATCTGAAAAACATAAGCCTCATAAACTGCCAACTTTTTATGTTTTTCCTTATTGCATTTCTTCTGCATGGAGTAGTGACCTTGTCTTGGTGCTAGTTCTTTCATACTGCCAGGATGAGTAATTTACCCAAGACAAGAGAACAAAAAGAGTAAAGTGGAAATAAAGAAAATTTAAAGCAAGTAAAAACTTTTTAAATGTTACAGACAAATCTTGATCTCATTTGAGGGCTACCGAATCAGTGTTATCCTTTGCCTTTTAACAGAATACATGGAAAGAGAAGCCTCCACTCTCCCCCTACCTACAGGACCATGCCTATACCAAAGTTGTGACTATAGGAATTCAATTTTTTTCTCTTTTGCTTCCAGGAAGTGCATTTGTACTAGATGACTGTAGCATAACAAAGGTTACCCTAGAAGCTGGTAACTAATTTATATGAAAGAATTTGTGGAATTTTGTTGTTCCCTGATTTTCTTGTTGAAAGAGAGAGCAAAACAAGCAAAAGCCCTAAAATCTCTTTGAAATGAATATTGGAACAGGTTCCAACTTTCAAAACAACCACCACCGTAAGGCAGTGTGCTCCTGCGGTTTGGTCTGTGGCGAAGTTGCCAAAACTCACCAGCCTGTGGCTTCATTGTTCTGTGCTAAGGAGGGACTGAAAGAATGAAGTGAGCTTTTTGAAATCCCCTTGCTTGTTTTCACAGTTATTTTCCAGTCAGTGTGTTCTTCCAACTTGGCCACAACATACCCTTGTTTCTAGAAATGGGGTTAGCTCTCTCAAGGGCTTACCATAAAATAGAACGTAGCACATCTTTGGCTGGCCTCTCTGGGTTGCTGTTATGAATGAAGCCTTCCATGTTTTATGCAGAGTTTTCTGATTTTCAGAGAAATTTTAGGTCTTCTGTCTCACTAAGATGAGATAATGAGGACATGAATGTTGCTACCCTTCATTTAACAGGTGAAAAAAACCCTGGAGGTTCTAGAACTTCTATAGGATATTGTTGCTTGGGCCCTTCTGGCATCCAGATCCCCCTTCCTTTTACTTGGTCTGCCTCTGGGAGGCCCCAAACTATGGTTAATATCCTCCCTCTCTCTGCACTGGTACAGTTATAGGCACATGGAGTAGTCTCCCCCAGTAGGATGCTGTCTCCTGGGACGTTGTATCTTGAGTGTGACCCAAAGACAATTGTTGTCCCCAATTCCTCTCTTTTCATTCTCTCTCTCTCTCTGTCTGGGTCCTCTTTCATTGGACTTTTTAAAAAATTCATTACTTATAGTGAACATTCATTGACATGCAGAGAAGTGCTATATTTAAAGTTTAACCTGACCAGGCACAGCGGCTCATGCCTGTAATCCCAACACTTTGGTAGGCCAAGGTGGGTGGATCACTTGAGCCCAGGAGTTCCAGACCAGCCTGGGCAACATGATGAAACCCCATCTCTACAAAAAAATGCAAAAATTAGCCAAGCGTGATGGCATGCTCCTGTGGTCCCAGCTACTAGGGAGGCTGAGGTGGGAGGATCACCTGAACCTGGGGAGGTCAAGGCTGCCATGATCACGCCACTGCACTCAACCTGAGCGACAGTGAGACTGTCTCAAAAAAATTTTTTTTAAGTTTAACCAAATATTTTAAAGCAAACACACATATAACCACTATCCCAGTCAAGAAATAATGCTTTGCCAGCCCCCAGAGGTTCATGTTATACCCCTTCCAGTCTGCAATGTCCTCCTTCCCCAGGGTAACCATTAATCTGATGTGTAGTAATCACTCTCTTGCTGACTTTTAATTTTATCATCCAAATATGAATCCACAAACAGTATGGTTTAGTTTTGTCAAATTTGGAATGAAATCAGACACTGTGTATTTTTTTGTGTCTGGCTTCTTTCACTCAGCCTTTATTTGCGAATTTTATCTGTGTGGTTGGGTAAACCCACAGTTCATTTATTTTCATTGCTAAGTAGTATTCTATTGAATGAGTCTAACACAATCTGTTCATCTATTCTACTACTGAATGTTATCTGGGGTATTTAGGCTGTTATAAACAATGCTGGTACAAACAGTCTTATACATTTTATCTTGATGCCCATGGACACAAATTTATCTAAGGTATCTATGGCCAAGAATGGAATCAATGGATCATAAGTTTTACATATATTTAACCTTACCATGTGATGCCAGTGTTTTCCAAAGCAGTTATTCAAATTAACACTACCACCAGCAGCAAATGCGTATTCCCATCATTGCATATCCTCACCAATACCTGAAATAGTTGTATTATTTTTAATAGTATCATATGATTCCTACATTTGTAACCATCTGATTGGCATGAAATGAAAGTGAGTTAGAATACTTTCCTCACAATCTCACAAGTAGAGGGTAGTGTAGTGGTAGGAGAGTTGTCTTTGATTTAGTCTGTTTGAGTTGAAATCCCAGTTTACTGCTTAGCTGTCTGACCACAGGTAAGTTACCTAACCTCTTTGTGTTTCATTTCTCACATCTGTCAAATTGGATAATAATAATGCCAAACCTCATAGAGTTATTGTAAAGATTAAGTGATTTAAGAAACCTAAAACATTTAGAACAATGCTTGGCACATAATGAGTACTATATATGTCTTTGTCATTGTTATTATTATGGTGAAAGCAAAAGAATGTCTAGGATCAGGTGTTGCTAAAGAATAGTATGCTGATGTATTGGAAGGAAAAAGTGGTTATTTATTCATTCATTCATTTATTAATTAACAAATATTAAAGAACTATGGGGTATGAAATTGATAAGAGATGTAGTTTGCCCCTCGGAAGTCTCATAATTTAGGGGGACAGGAAGATATTCAAACAAGTACCAACAAACTCAAAATGGTACTATAATAGTTTTATATACATGGAAGGGAAAACTATTATTGAAGCTTGGGAACAAGGAGTTGGAACAAAGAAGACTTTATATTAGTTATAGCAATTGAGATGGTCTTCACAGTTTGAATAGGAATTCAGCAAATAGAAATATGGGGGAAAGAACATTCTAAAATGCAGTAAAAGCCTGAGGAAAAAAACTATAGAGGCATGATAGTAAAGAGCCTATCTTTTTTAAAAGTTAGAAGCGAGGCACCACAGCACATGCCTATAGTCCCAGCTACTCCAGAGGCAGAGGCAGGAGGATCCCCTGAACCCAGGAGTTCAAGTCCATCCTGGGCAACATAGCAAGACACTGTCTTAAAAAAATAAAAATAAAAGAATTAGAAAGTGGAAGAAAATTAGACTAAGTTTAGATTGTAAAGGGATTCTGTGTAATGTTAAAAAGTTTGTAAGTTATTCTTTACCTGATAGGCAGTTGCTAGAGGTGGTTTTGTTGTTGTTTGTTTGTTTGTTTTTTGTTTTGGGGGGGTTTTTTGAAGGTGTCTCACTCTGTCCTTCAGGCTGGAGTGCAGTGGCACCATCCCAGCTAACTGCAACCTCTGCCTCCCGGGTTCAAGACATTCTTGTGCCTCAGTTTCCCAAGTAGCTGGGACTACAGAGGTGCACTACCATGCCCAGTTAATTTTTGTATTTTTAGTAGAGATGGGGTTTCACCATTTTGGCTGGGCTGATCTCAAACTCCTGACCTTAGGTGATCCACTCACCTCGGCCTCCCAAAATGCTGGATTACAGGCGCGAGCTATTGCACCTGGCCTCGCTAGAGGTTTTAATCAGAGGAGTAGCCTAGAACTTTATGAAAGAGTAATAAGTCATCATATATATAGTAGCTTGGAAGGGGAAAAGATAAAAGGAATCCTACTATATGTGAGTTTCTACTAGGGGATTAGGATCAAGTGTACTTTGTCTGTGCTGGCTCCATTTTCAGACATGGCTCTCCAGTTGTAAGACTCCTGTATTAACTCTAGATCTTCCATCCTCTTATCTTTGAATCCTTGAGAAAAGAAAGAGTTTCTCTTCCAAACAGCTAAACTGCTACTGGTTTACCAGAGTGTAAATACTTAGAAGATGGGCTGCCAAACAAGAGTTGCCCCTTTACAATGGGGAGATCATTTAGGAGGTGATTAAACAGATGGGGCAATAAGGTGCTAGAAAAATTAAATGAAAAGAAGGGGATGAATAGCAAATATGATCAGATTTGACAATTGACGTGATATGTGGGGAGCCATGAGAAAGGACAAGAAGGCTTAAGATGATTTCAAGGGTGAAGGCCGGAACATTAGGGAGGATGATGATGTAATTTTCTGAGATAAGAAACACAGGCAGAGGAACAGGTTTGGGGGCCAGATGAGTTTTGTTTGCTGAGTTTGTAGCCCTGGAAATCTATCTCTGTGGAAAGGCTGACCAGGCAGATGGATGAGCAGGTCTGTAGGAGGCACAATACCCTGTACACAGTTTCCCCATAAATGTTTATCAAATACAAAATAAACAAAGATGAAACCAGTTTCCATGTTAGCATTCCCACAGTGATATTTACTGGTTGGGTCCTTGCCGAAGTGAGGCTTGAATAGCTCCAACTTAAAAATAATTGCTTACCACTTCTGTGCCCTCCCATATGGTCTCCTTCTAGTTCCTAATGCAATTTTTTGAAAAAATAATTAAGATTTTGAAAAATAAAAGCACCATTCAAACACATTGTCATTCTTGCCCTAATGTTATTAATTATCAGAAAGGTAGGATTTATCAAAAGCATTTTCAACCATGTGCAGTGGCACATAGACTGGCAAGGGTCCTTAACTTAGCCTTGCAGTGAACACGCTTTGCAGCCTCATTGTGCTGGGGCTACTGCAATCCTCTGTCAGTCTCATACTTCAAAGATTTTGTCTTCTTGTCATATTATGTTAGATAATGGGTTCCCATTTTTGATTCTGGAAATATGCTTGGTATAAATGTAGGTGTCCAAATATAAGGTAGCTTGCATTCTTTTTTCTGGCCCTCAAGTTACATTCTAAAGGCATCTCCAACAAAACACGTCTCATTCCAATTTGAAAGTATTTTGAGCCTGACAAATTCAATCCTCAGACTGCATTCCATGAATTCATGCCACCTCCCACCCTATCCTCTTTCCCATTATTGTATTATCTGTATGTTTGTCCCCTACATTGACCTATCAATCCCTTAGATGGAAGGCTGAGCTCTGCTCATTTTGGGGTCCCTTACTCCAGTTAAGTGTTTTGCATGGGAGTTACTCAGACAAAGCACGTGGGGGAATAGACTGGAAAAACAATTGTTTATCTGGTCTGGTCTGCTATGACAGCTTCATGCTGAATGCTTCTTGCTTCTGTTTGCCTGGTGTAGTGGGGCAGTAGCTTTGCCCAGACCCATTAGAAGTTGAGATGATTTACCGGGTAGGGTAAAACAATGTCATACATTTTCTCCTAGTAATAAAGCTGGTCTGGCCATAATTTTTCTCAATTGGACTCTGTTTGAAAGATTCTCTGCTAGTGTTTCCTTTTTTAAGTTTTCAAGAAAGAGGTTCTCTTTCACCCCCAGCCCTACTCATCTTAGCCAGGTGCCAGAACACCACAACATGGGAATGTCTGACTCATCCTCACAAAAGTAGAACTGTATAATAGGACACATTCTTCTCTGACTAATTTCTTCTTCTCAGCACATGTTGACTCATTAGAAATTGTGAGAAGAAATTTAGCAAAAGTCATTGGCTTTTATTGCTTCCTTTGCAGAAAAGTTTTTTTTCTTTATAACACATTAATTTGCATGCTGGGTGCCATACAATTCCACACCCGTTTTAAGAGCACCTACTAGGAAAAAGGCAAAGGGAAGTGCTTCCTTTGGAAGTCATAAAAATTAAGAAACTAGGGGGAAAATCTTAGCAGATTTTTATGGCTACAAATACAGGAATTTGGTAAGAATGAGGGAGACCTTTGAAGAAAAATAAGGGACAGACTTCCATGTAGAGGAAATCTTGCAAATGAACATTGAGCTGGGGAGTGAAGAATGGCAGGTACTTCTTAGAACATGGAGATGGAGGGCTGGGTGTGATGGCTCATACCTGGCCTGTAATCCCAGCACTTTGGGAGGCCGAGGGAAGTGGATCACCTGAGGTCAGGAGTTCAAGACCAGTCTGGCCAACATGGTAAAACCCGTCTCTACTAAAAAGATACAAAATTTAGCTGGGTGTGGTGGTGTGTACCTATAGTCCCAGCTACTTGGGAGGCTGGGAAACTGCACACTGCACACGGTTGAAAATGTTTTTGATAAGTCCTACCTCTCTGGTAATTAATAATATAAGGGCAACATTAGAGGTGGGAGAATCATTTGAACCCAGGAGGCAGAGGTTGCAGTGAGCCGAGATGGTGCCATTGCACTCCAGCCTGGGCAACAAAGTGAGACTCCATCTCAAATAAATAGATTAACTAATTAATTAAAAAAGAACATGGAGATGGAATAAGGATGTTTGCTCCTCAGTGGTCTCTTTCAGGGTGCTGCAGAATGAAGGCATTCTTCCTCATCTCAAAGGCAACAATTCTGGTCATTGATCTGTTTTCTCATAATTTTGATAACTTATTGTCTGTTGTGTTTTGCTTCTAAGATAGGACAGGTGTTCCCAGTAGGGGTAGAGGCAGGATTATGGAAACTTTTTCCTCAGGGTTCACTCATCTCTTTAAGGTTCATTTCAAATTCTACTTATTTTTTGAATATCTCTCAGATTACTCCAAAAAGTCTCTCTTTCCTACAGGTATTCCCATGGTGTTTTTTTAAATCTCTGATGTTTATTGTCATACAATAGCCATCCCCAAGTTGATGGCTTAAAGGAAAAACATTTTCTTGCTCATTATTCTGTGTGTCAGGAATTTAAGCAGGGCTCAGCAGGGACGGCTTATTTCTGCTCTGCAAGGTAACGGGTGGGAGTGGCTCCACTGGGATTGGAGGATCCAAGATATCTTTTTTTTTTTTTTTTTTTTTTTGAGACGGAATCTTGCTCTGTCACCCAGGCTGGAGTGCAGTGACGCGATCTTGGCTCACTGCAAGCTCTGCCTCCTGGGTCCAGGCCATTCTCCTGCCTCAGTCTCCCGAGTAGCTGGGACTACAGGCGCCCGCCACCACATCCGGCTAATTATTTGCATTTTTAGTTGATCCCATGTCTGGTGCCTCAGCTGGAGAGGCTGTGATCTTTGGAGGATGGCAAAGAATCACTTTCTAGAAGGGTAGTTCAACTTCTTTTCAGAGTAACTCAAGACCCCAACAGAGTAAAACTGGAAGTTCTTAGGTCTCTTAAGAAGTAGGTACTGAACTGACATGGTGGCACTTCCATGGCATCCTATGGGCCAAAACAAGTCACATGGACAGCCTAGATTCAAAGAGAGGAGAAATGGATATGACATCTTGATGGAAGGAGTGCCATGCCCAGATGGGGAAAAATAAATTGTTAGTGGCCATCTTTGCTGACAGCCCACTACAACTTCTTTTGTGTCTCTGTGATACTCTTGTTCCTAATATTCTCTTATTATTTGTCAGCCTACACTATCATTCTGTGAGCTTCTCAAAAGGCAAAGTCAAAGTCGTATCCTTTGCAGTGTCCTGCCAACAGTAGGGTCTCAAAGACTATTTGGATAAACAAACAGATTTGTATAGACTGGGGACAGAAAGTGGGGGAATATCTTGCAGAGAGCATTGACTTTGGAATCAGATGATGTGGGTCTAATTCCCAAATTTTGCATATATCTATGAGCTCTAAAAGTGCTTTTACTTTTTATTTCTATTTCCTCAAGTGTAAATAGAGGTGATGCTACACAGCTCATAAAGGGATTGTTAACAGTAAACAAGTTATTGTTTGTAGAAGTGCCTCATCCATGCGGCAAGGTTGGGGGAATGAGTCTTGTTCTCAACTTTTGCTTAAGTCCTCTCTGTTCTCCTTAAATGTTCAGACACATTTCAACATGGTTTTTGACACATTTGAGGGAAAAAGCTTTCTCAGTAAGTGGTTAAGAGTAGAATAATATTTTAAACACAACCCAGGATATAATCACATTAGAAATAAATGGTGTAATTGGCACTTAGCAGAGATGCTGAGGAAAGACACTGCGGCATTCTCATTAAGCCCTCAGGCATGAATGCACATATGGATATCAAATTAAGGGTCCAGTTGTGCCAGCGGTCATTGTTTTTTAGGAGTAGCTCTCATGTCCATGGCTGACATATCTTTCAGAAAACTGTCTATGATCTGTCCATAGATTACCCTAGCAAACCATAACTAATGAACATGCACTAGAGGACAAAAGAAGGAAATAGGCAGATGCTTAATATAATGGCCTTCGCATGACAAAGAGCAGAGAGCCATCTCTCCCTGACTAATTTTCAGTCAATCTCCTGCACAAAACTGAGGACAAATAGCAATTACTCACATTTCTGTAGTGTAGTAGTTCTCAACATTCTCAGTCTGAGCTCTCCCTCCAGAGAGTATATATTTTGTGTTGGCCCTTTCACTACTCTGAAATTTACTTCATAGATAAAATAGTTTATCTATAAGCATAAGTTCAAAAACACCCATATAATGCTTTAAATGTACTATAAAGACAATGAAGAGAAAGGTGATCTATAATCAAATAACGTGTTTCAATATGTATGTAGGTACAACTACACTAAAGAGAATAATAAAGTAGTCAAATGCTTACATATACTTAAAATTTGTAAAGTTTGAAATTAAGGTAATATTCAACCAGTATCACTCTATTTAAATTTTTCATGTGCTTAAAACAAGGGTAATATAAATACATATATGTGTGTATTTATGCATGTATGTAAATACATAGATATGTGTAGATATGAATATGTGTACGTTTATATATAAATAAACAAGTTCATAAATCACTGTGAATACTAGTTACAAACAAAAATTGAAACAGGTGTGTTACATTTGTGACTCAGATACCACAAGAAGCATCAATGATGTAAATTACAAAATGACAAATAATCCTTGGAAAAGTTCTGAACAAAACTAAATTCTGTATTCTTTCAATTTACATGGGAATTTTCATCTGGAAAACTCAGTGCATGTTACAGTCATGCAAAACTATTTGCTGTTTATATGTTAAACCAAGTAATAGTCTATGCTTGGATTATTAGAAACAAGTTCTTCACTTATCAGAATGCCTAGCTTCTCAAATTGAAATATCCTTGACTTTAGAAAATTCACTTGAGGCAGGACAATTCTTCATCATACAGGATTGTCTGCCCCTTGCAAGGTGTAGAGCACCTCTTATCCCCACCAATGGAATGCTCCCTAAACCATGGGTGTCCAAAAGCATTTGTATTAGTCTGTTCTCACTCTGCTAATAAGGACATACCTTAGACTGGGTAATTTATAAAGGAAAGAGGTTTAATGGACTTACGATTCCACATGGCTGGGGAGACCTCAAAATCATGGTGGAAGGCAAAGGAGAAGCAATGGCAAGTCTTACATGGCAGCAGGCAAGAGAGTATATAGAGGGGAACTCCCCTTTATAAAACCATTGGATCTCATGAGATGTATTCACCATTACAAGAACAGCATGATCATGGGAAAAACCCACCCCCATGATTCAATTTCCTCCCACCAGGTCCCTCCCATGAAACATGGAGATTATTACAATTCAAGGTGAGATTTGGTTTGAGACACAGAGCCAAACTATATCAGCATTGTAACCATCCGTATCAGTGCTGCACAGGTTGAAATCGTCAAATTTTGTATGGTTAGTTTCTAAAATGGCTCCCTCTTAAGTGATATTGTCTCATTGGATCATCACAATGAGAGATACAATTATTTTCAACTTTTGTCAATAAGGATAGAGGCTCACAGAGGTTAAATGGCTCCCCACATATTGTAAACAATAGTGTTGACCCATATATATTGTACTTGATTTAGGATTTGCCCTCATGCTCACGTTTTATGTGAACATGAAGGTTGGGGGAGGAAGAAATGAGTAGGTGGAGAACAGAGGATGTTTAGGGCAGTAAAACTACTCTGTATGATACTGTAATAATGGATACATGTCATTATACATTTTCCAAACCCATAGAAGGTAAGAATGCCAAGAATCAATCCTAATGTAAACTATGGATTTGGGTTGGTTATGATGCATCAATGTAGGTTCATCAATTGTAGCAAATGTACCACTCTGGTGAGGGATGTTAATAACTGGGGAGGCTGTGGTTTTGTGGGAGCAGGGGAGATATGGGAAATCTCTGTACCTTCCTCTCAATTTTGCTGTGAACCTAAAACTCCTCTGAAAAATAAAGGCTATTTAGAAAAAGAATAAGAAGGCCTGTTTCCATCAGTGTGGGAGTCTTTTCAAACGGTGTTGAGGGACTATATTAAGGGCTGCAGAGTCAGCACTGCAGAGGTTAGGGTTTGCTGACTCACAGAGCAGGGATGTAGTTCTCTGTCCAGCTATGACTTCTGGCTTTTCTTCATCTGGTCTCTTCGTTTTTGCTTACCTGCTGGAAATGGTTGGGGCTGCTCTGAGTTTACAGCGGTTAAGGAGGAAAAATGACTTGATTGCAAGATGCCTTAAGCTAATTACATGAATTACACTAGTTGACATTACACTAGTTGATATAGGCTAAATGCTTGGAATAGTGCCTCACATGCAAAAAGTCCATAAAGTTAGTTTAATAAGTGTTATCTATTACTACCAAAACCTTTGAGAAAAGACATAGGTCTATGACAATGGTGGCAGACATGGTGATAAATAGCTTTCTTGTGTGATCAAATTTAGTTTCAACATCTTTGTTTTGATCACCTACTATTTACAAGTCTCTGTACTAGGGCATTCTTTGAATAGAATCCAGTCTTTGCCCTGAAGGGCCTTATTAGTAGTGCTGGGGAGAAGAGTTGAGGTGAGGAAGAATGAACAACACAAATAAAACATACAGAAAGATAAATGTCTTGAGAGGCAGAAACACAATATTTATAAGGCATTAGGACTTCCAGCTTCTGCTAATAGCAAGGATCAAAAACAGGAAGAAATCGCATTTATCTAGAAATAAAGAAAAGTTGAGGTGACTCTGAAGGATGGTATTTGAAAGTGGAATTGGAGGAGAGACCCAGAAGGATTAAGAATTACAGGAGGAAATTGCTGCATCAACAAAACCACCAGGAGGCTTTGGGAACACATTCACCAGTGGAATTAGAAATAGAGTTGCTGTTCCCAAACCGGCTAAACATGAGGATCACCTGGGGAGCTTTAAAAATAGAGATTCCTAGCACCCAGCCAGCCTTACTGAATCATAACCTCCAAGAGTAGGTCTAGAAACTTGTATTCTTTTATAAACTTCTCAAAGAAATTCTACTCATCAACCAAGTGTGGTCCTTAGACCACCAGCGGCAGCTCCTGTGTGCATTTAGGAAATCCAGGCTCTTAGACCTACTGCAGCAGAAGCTGTGGGACTGGGGACCAGCAATCTGTGTTTTAACAAGCCCTGCAGATGACTCTGAAGCACATTAAGTTTGAGAACCACTGGACAGGTGCAGAGTAGAAAAATGTCTGTCGTCAACTGTCATCTTGGCAGTAAGGGAGTTAATGAATAAATAGGCGACAGAAAAGTGGAGACATGAGATATTGACACAACCTTTTAACCATTTTTTTTTCCTTCCCCTTGCCCCAAGAACTTTAGTAGTGAAGAGTATGGAAAAACATAAGGTGGAATTCTTCCTCTCCATTTAATTATTGTAGAACAACTATAACATTAACAATGCTAGCTACTTCCAGTATATTTTTCTCCAAGTCTCATAACAACCTGAGAGGGAGGTTGATATTATCTCTATTCTACCCATGAGAAAACTGTCTCAGATATTTTAAATAATTCGCCCAAGGTCATACGGTTAATAAGTAGCTGACCTGAGATGTGAATCTAAAGGTTTTTCACACTATGCTGAGCTGCCTCTCCTCTGATCTTTCTTTGATCAGGACACTAGATTTGGCGGAGAATTCAGAGACAAATGCCAATCTCCTAATTTTGGACACCGAAATCTAAGGCCTAGATGTGTAAAGTGAATTACTTCAAATTACCAGGCAGATGGGAGGCAGAGATAGGGTTAGAAGCCAGAGAGAGTGTCTATATTCCAACCTAGGGCTCTTCCCAATATGCGATGTTGAAGTTCATTCTCAAACCGCTGGGACACTTGTTACATAATGTTTAAATTTATGTAGGAATGTGACTAATCCACATTCTTTGGTATTTGATCAGATGTAGAATATAAATGAGGCAAGCACGTAATTGAAAAACTCAAGAAGTGGGAAGGCTGAGGAGTCCTCTGATACAGAACAACAATGAAATGCAGGCTGCATGAATATTTTTCAAGCTGTTATGGCTAGGAACTACAGTTTACTACCTCTGCCGAGATTGGTTCATATTACAGCTAAACAATTGCAGAGTTATGTGGCATCTATGTCTGACTAGTAGAGGATTTGGTAATTACTAATCTTCCTAACTAATACCTTCATGTGTGAATCAAGCAAAAATTAAATATTTGCTGTATTCCTACCCGTCTCCAAACAACTGTCTGAGTTGTTCAGCAAAGCAGTGATCAAAGCAATCTGTTCATCATTTCAGATTTTCTCTTTTAAAAAGTCATTATTTAAAATTTATTTTTTTGCTATAGAAAAGATAGCAAAGATAGCAATGAATAGAATTTCCTTTCTTAAGAAGCACCTGTCATTTGAAGAAGCACAAAGACCGTAGAAGGAAAATACATATTTTTAGTCATAGTTTTGTGTCCTTTTAATTATAATTATCTCAGAGCTCTGGTATGAAAAGATAGAATGTTTCACTAAAATAGATGAACAGATCTAAATGATGCTACTAAAAACTCTGTAATTTAATATATTATGTCTAGCTGGTTTTAAATGTCAGACAATAATCGCCAAAACTTTAAAATGTGGTGATCTTTAGGCTGCCTTTGACCTGAAATTTTAAAAGGCTAGGAAGTGAGAATGATAAGATTATTGAAACAAATTTACAGACTTCAAGTTGAAGTCCTTATGGGGCAAAGAATTTGCTGCAGCACGGATCCACCATCTTCATGTTTGTAGCTGGTACTGCTGGTAGCCTATGCAATACCTATACCCCAATACCACCTCCTTTCTCTGCTTTCTTCTTCCAGAAAGAATATTGTTTTTATTCAGGTGTGCTTCCTCCTGGGTATGGCCATATGGCAGTGGGTAGGTCTTGATTAGTGTCAGCTAATCACATCAATCTTATCCAACTTGGCAGTAACTGGCTGAAGACCTGATCAGGTAACAGGATTCTGGCCTTTGAAACATGAGGGCAAGGCTGTTGGGAGGATTTCTGGGAAAGGTATCTCCAATCTTTGAAAAAGACAAAGAGATGGCTCATTTTCTGCTTCTGGGTGTGGGACTACAAGGAGAGTCAGTCCAAGGAAAAGTGAACATGTGGAGAACAGAGTAAGAGAGTTATGGGGAACAAAACTCAGCCCTGATCCTGCTGTACCCAGAAATACCCTGTCTTTATACTTCCTACTTAGTGAGAAAGTGAATTTCCTTATTGTCTGAATCACTGGTTTTCAAAGTTTAGCATTCATTAGAATCACCTGGAGGGCTGGTTAAACCACAGAGCACTGGGCTATACCTCCAGAGTTTCTGATTCAGTAGATCCAGGGTAGGAGTGGAGAATTTGCATTTCTAACAAGGTCTCAGGTGATGCCAATGTTGCTGGTCCAGGGGTTATACTTTGATAATCACTGGTCCACAAGTCAATTGAGTCAAGTTTCAATTACTTGCAGCTGAAAGCATCCTAATTTATATGCCTAGGTGCTGTGAAACACATAAAGATGTAAAAGCCTACTGCCTTCTGGGATGTTTCAAGGCTGATTTATGTTAAGCTAACCAGGAAGAAACATTCTATCCTGCCTTTCCTTTCCATTAATGATGACACTCCGTGAAAACACATTGATCAAAACCTTGAAACATAACATATTTCTAGAGTAAAGAACACAGGAGTTGGAGTCAGTCTTGGACTTAAATGAGAGCTCTACAATGCTGACTTTACTTGTAAATTACTTGGATTGTCCAGGTTTTCTATTTATAAATGAAAATTAAGAACTTGTTCTATAGACCTACTGGCGGGGGGAGGGGGGGATCAAATGAAATAGCATGCAAAATGCTTCTAACATAGCACCTGATATAGGGTAGGTGCTCAGTACACATATCCCATTTTCATTTATTTTTCTAACTTCCTAACTGAAAGATAACATATAGGGTAAAAATCCTCATTATCTGAAACTTTGTTATCTAAAATCCTGTACTTAAAAGGTTTTATATGGAAACAAGAGTCTTCCTAATGCAAAAATATTTACTAATGAATTGCCCACTTATTAGTACCCATTTAAACATCCTTCCCTCTTAAAAAGTAGTATCTATTTCTATACATCTGTCATAATATTTCTAGATGAGTCTCTATAGATAGTAAAATGTAAACATCTGGTAGTGAACTTGATTGCAAATTGAGGTTGCAAATCTTGCACTTGGTACAAGATTTCATGAGGTTAATTAAAGTGCTGTCAGAAAATTAATCATATCACACTCAATGTCCCTGACAAATGAGGGTCTGGCAGAAGTAGACCAGTGAAAATTTTGAAGTGAAACATCTGGAATTTTGATGCTAGGATCAGGTCTTTAAGAGAATGATGTGGATACCAAAGGCCTAAGAGAAGCTCTTAGTAAAAGTGATGCATATTTTCAAAGAACCTCTCCATGATCACATAGCCAAAGACAAATAGAAACAAAGAATGTCCTATTATTAAATCATATTATATTCTCATTTCAATGTCATCAAATTAAATAATCAGCACTTAACTCATTCTTGGCCCAAAAACCTAATAAATAATTGATATTAAAACCTAAATTATATTAAATATAAAATAAAATATGCTTTCACAATTTTAGTATCATTTTTCATGGTAAAATTCCACTCAAAACTTCCCCCTTACCATTTACTATAAAAACTTGGTCTCTGCTTTAAGTAGGTTTGCTTCAAAATATTGAGGGAAACAGATATCAAGAGAGTAGCATTATGTTTGTTGTTTTGTATAATACCTAAATCCTGTTCAGGAGAAACTTCCAGTTACCTCCCAATATCTAGTCTTTTCTTCTCCAATAGTAACAGAAAGCTGAGTTTTAGCTGGGCCAATGTTGTCCAGGATAATGGCTAAATTTTCTGGTCTTCTTTGAATTTATAGTCTGATGAGATGTAATAAAACTGTTTTCTGAGAATTCTAGTAAAGCTACTTAAAAGTGGGAAGGTGTGCCTTTTTTTTTCCTTCCTTCTTCCTGCCATCCTGGAGTAGGCAGGAGCTCCAGCAGTCATCTTGGACCATGATGGGAAAACCACATACTGAGGATGGTGAAAAGGAAAAGTAAACATCTGTAACCTTGAAATCACCATGGAGCTTTCATACCAGTCCCCAAATACCTACTTTTGGATTTTGTTATATAACAAATAATTATTCTATCAAACTCCTGATATGTGGGGGCTTTCTGGTATATACAGCACAATTCTATCTCACATACCCTTTACGTTGTGCTGAAAATATATTACTAATTTTTGAAGTGCATGTTCACACATTGCTTTGGACTATTAGGGTAGGGGAAGTGGAGTAACGATGTGTGGGGGTGGGGAAGGAAAAGTCTCAGGTTTGATTCTAAGTAGACTTGCAAAAAGCAAGGCAGTCATATTTAGTCATCTGATTTAGCTTTGAGTATAAATGTACTCAATAGGTTGCTTTTGTAGATTATTTGCATCTTATTTTGTTATCTTTATTTATTTATTTATTTATTTATTTATTTTGAGACGGAGTCTCACTCTGTCGCCCAGGCTGGAGTGCAGTGGCCGGATCTCAGCTTACTGCAAGCTCCGCCTCCCTGGTTCACGCCATTCTCCTGCCTCAGCCTCCCGAGTAGCTGGGACTACAGGCGCCTGCCACCACGCCCGGCTAGTTTTTTGTATTTTTTAGTAGAGACGGGGTTTCACCATGTTATCCAGGATGGTCTCGATCTCCTGACCTCGTGATCCACCCGTCTCGGCCTCCCAAAGTGCTGGGATTACAGGCTTGAGCCACCGCGCCCGGCCAATTTTGTTATCTGTAGTCCACAATGTTTGATCAAGTTAGAAGAGCCTTTGTGATTATCCAAGGCAATATCTGTCTACTTCAGGAATCTTCTCTACAACATCCCTGTTGCGCTATCCACCCTCTGCTAAACGACATTGGTAAGAAAATATTTAAGGTCTAAGACACCCAATCCATTGATAGGAAGGACTTCCTTCTGCTGATGCTGCACCTGCCTATTCAAAACTTCCATCCACCAGGTTATGGTTCTGCAGAGCAGAACTTCCTCTCAATAGCTCCTGTGGCTATTTAAGAAAGCTATAATAGTATGTTGCCTTAACGTCTTCTCAGCTTTAGGCTAACCACTCCCAGTTCTTTCAATTATTCTTGTTTTCAGGTAGTTCCTAGATCTCTCTATTGCTCGTTGACACATTTTAGATTGTCAACAGTCTTCTTGGCTAAAATAAATTTTGTTATTCTGTGTCTCACAGAAAGCAGAGGTACATCATCTGCTATCATTACACTTTTATAGTCGATGGCTATGATCTCTGCCCTCTGCAACCTTCTGTTCTTCTCACAAAACAGAAACTTACTTATTTTCCTTATAGTTCCTTAAAGCCCCTTAAAAAACATTTAATCTCTTTCAAATAGGAGGTGCAGAAACACCCTCAATATAAAAACAAACAAGCAAACACACGATAAGTTAGTAGAGAGAATAGAATTTTGAAATATATTCCAAAGTATTTAAGCCCCCCAAATTAAAATGAATTAAGACATATGCAAATAGATCATGTTCCCAATAGTTTCTACTGAACATACACACACACACGCACACACGCACACATGCACACACACACCAGCAGCAACTAGTAAAGCCTTTTGCAACTTGTGGTGTTTCCCAATCATCTAAATATACGAAGCTATGAGCAGCTCCAGGCTCTCTTATCTCTCTCACAGACATCTGCCTCCTCTTGGTCCTGGGATTAAATCTTCTCTTGATCACTATCTCACCCTTCAGCTATTCAGTTCCCCATTGACAATGTAAATGTCACTTTGAAATAACTGTCCCTGTGACTTGCTTTGAGGATGCTTGAAAAAGTAGTGCTTTTGCAGAAGTTGATGTTGGGTTATATTATTTCACATAAAACAGAATGTGGTCAGTGGGCAAGTTCTGCTTTTCAAGGGTTTTCTAGTTCACCTTTTAAGAAAGATTTTATGCCAAGAGAAAATAAAAAGTAACTGACCCTACCTTGGGCCACCCCTCCTTTTTTCATGATTATAACATCCATATTATGTCAGGAGACTAACAGGTCATAGGTAGTGGGATTTTTTTTTTAACTAAAAATTAGTGTCCTCCACTGTTGTACATTTTGCCAAAATGTTTGTTCCATACTGGTGTGGAGTGGAGATTTCTGATGCTTCATGATTCTTAGAAGGCCTTGCCTAACTGTTCCCCCACCTTCTATCAGCTCTCACAACCCTCTCTTAATAACAAGCCTTGGCCAGGCACGGTGGCTCGTGCCTGTAATCCCAGCACTTTGGGAGACCAAGGTGGGTGGATCACCTGAGGTCAGGAGTTCGAGACCAACCTGACCAATATGGTGAAACCCCGTCTCTACTAAAAATACAAAATTAGCTGGGCATGTTGGTGCACGCCTGTAATTCCATCTACTCTGGAGGCTGAGGCAGGAGAATCGCTTGAACCCAGGAGGTGGAGGTTGCAGTGAGCTGAGATCGTACACTCTGGCCTGGGCAACAAGAACGAAACTCCATCTCAGAAAAAAAAAAAAAAAAGAAAAAAGCCTTAGTAAATCTCTTCTTTTGTTAACACAACCATGGTCCCCATGTGTCCCGTGGTATTTTTATAGCATCCCTAACAAGCCTATAAGAAAATGACCAGTAATCTTTGGAGAGAGGAGTCCTAAGTGCTACCATGTGCCCTGGGTTATCTCAAGAATGCTCAGAGCTAAATTTATCAGCTGTGCCATCTGTCATAGCTGACTCCCTCCTCATTCCATAATCTTATTTGCCTTTTTCTATAATATTACCTTATGTATTTTGTATTGTTAAGATTTCTCCACATCTTATTTGGAAACTGGCAGAGTACAATAGAAATAAAGAGACTAGATCCATTTTGTCAGCAATGAACTTGAAGCAGTACTTACCTTTCTAGTGCTCAGTTTCCAAACATATAAAATAAGAGGGTTCAACTGAATTTTGAGGCCACTTCTAGCTCTCACATTCTCTGACCAGGTGACTTTGGGGCTCTAATCGTGCATTTTAAAATAGAGTCTAAAAGGAATGTAGATCCAAGGTTTCCACCTGAATAACAGGGCTGTTTTTCTGCCAACTTTGGGGAAGAAAGAAGGGTATGGGGAGATACCACTGATTCATGAATAGAAGCTATGTCACCCTGGGAAGAAGCTATAAGCTGAATCCACTCCTCATTGTGGCTGAAGTGTGTCTCACTTTTGAGCTTTTGAAGGATTCAATCTGGTTTATTCAGAAGGTAGAGGTAAGAAAGTATCAAACTACTTGCAATAGCTTTGTACTAAAGATATTTAAGGGTGCTTCACAGAAAACTGAGATAGGTACTGTGAGCTGCACAAAAGGTGGTATTCAATCCAGACATCAGGATCACCAAGGCCCATGAGATCCTACCCATGCCAGAGACAAAATCTTCATTGAAAACTTTCATTATTTACTTGTTCAACAAGCACTAAAAAGTCCCAGCCTAGTGTTAACTGGTTCATCTGGTGACCTGATCTGACCCTCTGTGACCCCAGTTACTAAGTGAAATCTAACAAAAGTGAACCATGACCCATTTGCTTTCCAAGCATGCAATTTGGTTCATGAATCTAGAAAACAATAGTGTGAAAAGTCTTTCACTTTCTAACTTTGAAAAATGATTATTTTTTAAAAACTTCATTAGATACCATGTTTCCAGTCCCTCCTTTTTAAAATAAGTTAGTTTAGTTAGAAAAGGCATTTCTGTGATGCATCTAATGGACTTGTTTGCTGCAGTGTACTGGTAGAAATCTATAAAGAGTAAGTGCTGGGGGTGGGCCTGGAGTGGTGGGGAGAAGGAAAGCAAGCCACATCTCCTGATGCACAATTCTAAAGAATCCAGTGGTTCTTGAGTATACAGTGTACATATGAGTCAACAAGTAGACAAAGAAAATCCAGACCTTTGATGACCCCTGGTGAATAAACTAAGCACTGCATTGAAATGCAGCTAGAGCCACAAACTTCCCTTGCAGGCAAGCCTCCGGAATGGCTCCTCTCTCAAGTAAGGCAAAAGGTTTTTTCTCCCCCAAGTGCCTGTTTCATTTGTATTACAGACATACCTTACATACTTGAGGCATCTTTATCCTTCTGAACAATTCTCATGTTGGTGATCTCTGTTGGTAGAGACTAAGAAATGTGTATCCAACACTATTTTCTCTTTGTGCTGTGACCTCTTAGACCCGAACATTGTTATTAACGGAACACTGAAGAATTCAGTGACCTCCATAAAGCAAGATCTGTAACTTTCTTTCAGATTAGGTATATATTTAGTATTTTTATGGAATAATTATGAAGAATAAATCAACCATCTTACATAACTCAAATTTAAGATCAGAGTTTAAAGGTAATCACTTGTCTATAACTGCTGAGTACCAGGTAAAATACTCTTCTAGGCAGCAAAAGTCTGCATTTTTATAAACAGCTGTATGTGACCAGCATGTGGTACATGCGAGCCAGAAAGCAGGCTGTATTTTGTCAGCTTGTAGAAGAGAAGGGAAATTTGCCATTGTAAAAGAAGGAAGCAGAGAGGGGAGGTGCAGAGAATGAAATATTTTTATTGTACACCCCAGGCATCCAATTACAAAAGAAATGCCAAATCCCTATTTGTGATAATCCAGAATGGAACCTACCTGATAGAGTTATATAGAATGGAATACGAAACACTTTATACTGTTAATACAGTTTAGTTTATTAGTCATTTGCATACCATAACTATTGGTTTTTAAGTTTTTGTTGCCTGAACAGGAATTATTTTTTATATCTCTCAGATTGGTGTACACAGGGTGCTGAATTGTTAAATTTATTCCCTCTCCCTTCACCCTTTTTAATCACCACAGACTAAGGAATGCCCTTTTTCTCTGCTATGGTTTGAATGTTCCCTCCAAAACCCATGATGACACTTAATTTCCAATAAAATGGTATTGGGGAGTGGGGCCTTTGAGAAGTGATGCGGTCATGAGGGCTCTGCCTGGTGAATGGCTATTACAGGAGTGGGTTAGTTATCTCAGAAGTGGGGTCCTGATCAAAGGGTAAGTTTGGCCCCTATTTTCTCTCTGCCTCATGCACTTGCTCACCACTTGAGGCCTTCTGCCATGGATGACGCACGGGAAGGCCCTCACCAGATGCTGGGGCCATGCTACTGGACTTCCTAGCCTCCAGAGCCAAATCAACTTCTTTTTTTAAATGAATTACCCAGCCTGTGATATTATGTTAAAACAGCAGATAAATGGACTAATAAAATCTCTTTTAAAATGAACTAAGTTAATTTTTTTTTAAATACAAAGCATTACATATTCCAAATATGTGCTTCAGCTTCATGGATAGGCATCTCAGTCTCTCCACTGGGATTACAGGGGCTCAAGTAAACATAAGTCATCACTTTCTTTTGTGACCTTCAGCATATTCTTCTGGATGAGGAGGTTGGCATTCAGGAAATTTAATCAAAAGCCAGAGGTCTAAAATTTCAAAGGTGGAAAGAATCTTAGAAATTGTTTAGTTTAGTTCCTCCAATTAGTTTGAACATGAGAAAACTGAAACCTAGAATTGGGTGATGTTTCTAATACAGCACAACTAAACACAGAGATCTTCTTCCCAGTGTAGCTGTCTGTCCTTTCCATCACTCTGCCTTCCTTGGGGCATGTTGAACATTCTGTGTCTTTATAGAGGACAGTCATGCCACCCTTGGGAGTACTGAGTAAATTGTTAAATAAAAAAATGAGGTGAAAAGGGGATATAATGAAACATTAATATGAATTTAAGAAACAACTCGATTTGGAGGAACATTTATATAATTTTCAGTTTCTTTTTCAAATTAGAAAAAGTAGTTTTGATTTTAACCACAAAATCCATTTGTGTTTATTACTTCATTGCATGTTTTAATGACAAGTTATAGCATTATATATAGCACATTATAGTGTGAAAAGTATGTCATGAGACTATTATTGGTGTGATTAGGTATGTGTCCCACCATGTGGTTGAAGGACAAACAAATTACTAAGAATTTATGCACGGTGTGTCTCATTGCTACAAGTATTTTCTGAGACTTTTAACCCGGATATGATGCATTTTGAAATCTTTATCTTACGTTTGAAGTTCGCTCATCTTTCATTTCTATATGAAGTACATAGCACATTTGAGTAGGTATAGCACTAAAAAGGCTCTTGGGGCTGGGTGCAGTGGTCACGTCCGCAATCCCAGTGCTTTTGGAGTTTGAGGCAGGAAGATTGCTTGAAGCCAGTGTTCAAGACCACCCTGTGTAACAGAGCAAGACCCCATCTCTACAAAAAATTTAAAAATTAGCCAGATATGGTGGCATGCACCTGTAGTCCTAGATACTCAGGAGGCTGAGACAGAGAATTTCTTGAGCCCAGGAGTTCAAGGTTACAGTGAGCCATAATTATACCACAGCATTCTGGCCTAAGCAACAGTGAGACTGTCTCTAAAAGGAAATAAAAGGCTCTCCAGTAGGTCACTGAGGCAGAAAAGTATCTGTGTATAAAGTGTTGGAAGATATGTCCAAATGCCTTCAAACTAAAAGTCATGTGCTCTAAGCCACCAAATACAATATGGGACTGTTCAATGAATCTTTCCTTTCAAAAGATCAGCTGGGCATGATATGAGGTTCTTAGTAACCTGATCAAGGTTTGTTTCCCAGTTTTGAATCTGTAGAAACCAACAAATTTAATGGAAAAGTAGCAAGGTTTAATGGAAAAAGCACTGGGAATCTGAAGACTTGACTTTGCAACCCATCTCTACCCTCTATAGCTGTGTAACTTTGGGCAAATTCTTTAGCCTTTCTTAATGAATGAACTCAATAATGGAGGTTAAGGAAAATTAACTCTGACATACGTGGCTGCAACCTGAAGTTCTTCTGGACCTGGTTGTAGGGTAGTAATTTGGGGAGCCATAGCACAGGAGTAGTATGAGCTAGACTGATTGTAGAGCCTGCTATAACATCCACACAAGAATATCTCCACAGGAGTAATCAAGCATCCCCTGGACTGGGCAAGACCAGTGTTCAATGGCCACAGCTCTGGCTGAAGTTTGGCACCTATAAACTGAAGAACTATCAAGCTTCTTCTTCATCTAAATATAGGTGGTTTGACTTTTTGTGCACGGGTGTGTGGCAGAGGAGGGGAGTAGGTATGTATCAAATGATGTATCCTAGATTTTCTTCTTTAAATGGCAGGTTCAGACTCAAGCAATTAATTGCAAAAAATAATGCAAGCATGAGCAGTTTCACTTGAAGTTTAGATTTCTTGCACATCGTGCTGCTAAGGAAAATTAATAATTTTACTGACAATTCAAACAATTTTGAAGAACAAGCTCTTCCTGCATTGAAAACAAAAGCAAAACAAATAAAAAACCTTAAATGTAGAAAAGTGATACGATTTACGCTGTTCACCATAGTACAATCTGTCCTAGAGGATGGCGTTACAATCTCCCAGGTTGATGGCCAGGTGTGGTGGCTCATGCCTGTAATCCAAGCACTGTGGGAGGCCGAGGCAGGTGGATTACTTGAAGTCAGGAGTTTGAGACCAGCCTGGCCAACACGGTGAAACCCTGTCTCTACTAAAAATACAGAAATTAGCAGGGTGTGGTGGCGTGCACCTGTAATCACAGCTACCTGGAGGGCTGAGGTGGGAGAGTCACTTGAACCCAGGAGGTGAACATTGCAAGCGGAGATCCTGCCACTGCACTCCAGCCTGGTTGAAAGGAAGTCACTTTTTCTTTTCTTTTCTTTTCTTTTCTTTTTTCTTTATTTTGCGACAGGGTCTTGCTTTGTCACCCAGACTGGAGTGCAGTGGCCTGATCTCAACTCACTGCAACCTCCACCTCCCGGACTCAAGCCATTCTCCCACCTCAGCCTCCCGACTAGCTGGGACTACCATCATGCACCACCATGCCTGGCTAATTTTTGTATTTTTGGTAGAGACAGAGTTTCATCATGCTGCTCAGGCTGGTCTTGAACTCCTGAACTCAGGTGATCCACCCACTTGGCCTCCCAAAGTGCTTGGATTACGGGCGTAAGCCACCACTCCCAGCCAGGAAGACAATTTTTCTGATTTCATACATGTCACATGTCCCTTTCCCTCTTAGAATGACTGTTTAATTTCACAACAGTATTTATTAATGGATGTGAGTTGTACATATAAACAAGTATGGAGCCAGAAAAGCAGTTGCAAAATTTGTATTTAGCCACAAGGGCAAGTAGATAAAAAGGAATCGATTTATGATGTGGCATAAGGTTCTAGAACTGCACAAATGAAAGAAAATATTTTTCAGCTATCTAGAAATGTGTTATTCAATCCAACAATTATTTATTCTATGTTACCTTAAGTTTCCTGCAATGATGCCTCATGGCATCTAAGGCCTTTAATGATTTGTGATCTATCTGTCTGCTTGATCTCCTTTCACTGGCTTCTTGAGTTACAGTAATTCAGAATTTTTAACCTTTGTTTGAAAACATTATGCTGTTCCATGCCTCTACTCCTTGACATACTGTTTCTTTTTTTCTGGATTGTCTTCCTCCCCTAGTGAATTCCTACTCACTCTTAAAGACCTGGTTCAAATGCCTTTTGTCACCTGCCTTTGCCATGAGTAGGCACAATTAATTGCTGTTTTCCCTGCATGTGTCACATTGTATTCTAATTATTTGTAAGCAAGTATTTTAACCATCCAGACTATAAACTCCAAAGAGCAATGACTGTGTTATTTGTCATTCTTCCCCAATTCCTGGAACATAGTCTTTAAGCACCATTTTTGAATGAATGAATAGACACAGGCATAAATTCTAAGCATTGCGTCGAAGAGGTGGTAGGTTGAGCTACAACAATGAAGACATGGCCTTTAACCTAAAGAAGGTTATAATCACAGATAGGAAATGAACATCTTAATCCAATCTTCACTCAAAGACAAGTTTCCAAGGCTTGTCCTGAAGATATGAAGTGCTGTAGGAGCATGTGAGCCTAACGGTAAAAGTTTTGTTGAAAGAATAATGAATAAAATAAACATTTATTGAATAAGTAACAAAGGACAATGATGAGAGAGTTATTGTAATGGATAAACAGTAAATATTTGGTGGAGGAGACAATATTTAAGTTGAGGTTTAAAATATTTACCACTGAGCAGTGGAAAAGATTGCAAAGATTGAGCAGTAGTGCTGGTAAAAGCAGAATCATAAAACATGATGTGTTGGGGAAATGAAAAGCAATCCAGTTGGTTAGAACATACTGAATATAGGAAGGGATGTTAAGAGATTTGTCTGAAGATCTGTATTGCAAGTACTATGAAAGCCTTGGATTTTATGGGAAAAGCAGTGAGGAGCTGTTGAAGGTTTTAGAGCAGAGTTGTTAAATGAGCTATAAATACCTGTGTTGAATAAGGATTAAATGAGCTAATGTATAGAAAGTGCTTGGAATAGTGGTTTGTACATAGTGAGTAACTCATGCATTTTTGTTATTATAGTCAGATATTTTCTGGAAGAAGAAATAATGTGGGAAGAGATTGAAGTCAAGAAAAAAATATAAGCTATAGCAATAGTTCAGATAAAAGATAACAAATTTCTAAATCTAGACAGAGGTTGTAGGCATGAAAAGGAAAAGATTATATTCAAATGACATTTTAAAGGTAGAATGGAGGTAACTTGACCACCAATTGGTGATCCTAGAGCAATTTAGCCTTGCCATATAAAAGAGTGGTGGTATAAAAACAATGAAACCAGAGGATTGGGTGGTCTGGAAGGCAGGTAATGTGTGTGTTGGATATGTTGAGCTGGATGGATCTTGGGATTAAAAAATGTCTACCGACCCAGTAGATGTGTGGGTCTGAGGTCCAAGAAAGAGGAATAGAAGAGAGATACAAATTTTGTGAATCATCACCATAGAGGTGATCATTGACACCATGCAAGTGTAGAGGAAGAAGAGTGCTGAGGGCAGAAAATTGGTGACCACCAATTTTTAGCAGCAATCTGACTTTTTGTCTGATAATCCTTGAGAGTTGCAGAGTGTCTTCCTTTCTTGCTTGTCATGCTATTTTGGGTACCAGTGGATGTTGTGTGCAGGAAAATCAGAACACAGGGCAAGGCAACATACATATGTATAAGCTGAGACAACTTAATCAATAACCTTCTTATTTTAACAAAATATGAGTGCTTTAAAAGGGCAAAGTAAGCATGCTAAGATTTCACCATAGTGCCCCTTAGTGTAATTCTAACCTGATCATTGACATACTTCAAATTAGGGAAATGCTTCTTCATTAGGAGAAAGCTTTATTTTTTGTTGTCTCTTGATTCTGATATTGCATGGAAACTGACTTTTAATGATGTGTCTCACAGCTTTCACTTCACAACAATTGTTTTTAAATGGTTATACCTTATAATACTTTATAATTGTATAGCTCTTTGCAGCTCGTAAAACACTCATCAGATTTTCTCAGTAACTTCATAAGATAGGTTGTATTTATTCCCATTTTACAGACATAAAAATTGAGTTGGAGGCATCATGACCTGATCATGATATTGAAAGGAAACTTCTGTGCAGCTGAACTTTAAAAACTGAAATATAACTAGATGCTTTAGAATGATCATCTTTCTTAATTCGTTGCATGTGGTCATTATTGATCCATGCAAGTTACTCTTTTATTTTTCTGTTCTTCATATCTCATTCTCCATTTCTAATTCTTTTTATTGCCACAATAGGCACATACTCTCATATATATTGTATGTAATATAGAGTGAAAAAAGGCGCAGAATGAATGTGTGGAATTTATAATATACTTGTAGAAAAATCTATGTGTTATTTATGGGTAAGTTTATATGTGTGTAGGGTAGAGGAACAAGAATATTAAAACCTCTCTTCTGTCTCCTAGGAGGCTTTTGGAAATTCTACTTTCCAGTGAAGGCATCTTCAGGTGTAGAGAACTGGTTGTCAAACTTGAGCATGAATCAGAAGCTCCTGAGGGTTTCTGAAAACACAGATTACTGGGTCCCCTGCCAGAGTTTCCTATTCAGTAAGTCTGGGATATGCCCGAGAATTTACATTTCTAACAAGTTGCTGGGCAATGCTGATTCTGCTGATCTGGGACCACACTTTGGGAGATGTAGGCATAGGAGGAAAGGAAAGCCTAAGGGATGGGCATGTAATTCACAGGACTTTTTCAAATTTACCAACTGTCACCAAACTTTTTTTCCTTTGAAACAAACACAAAATTTATCTTATTTCCTTCCAATTTGTATTTTAGGTTCACTGGTATATGTGCAGATTTGTTACATGGGTAAATTGTGTACTTTGGGGGTTTGGTGTACCAATTATTTTGTCACCCAGGTTATAAACATACTACCCTGATGGGTAGTTTTTCAATTCTCACCCTCCTCCCATCCTCACCCTCAAGTTGGCTCCATTGTCTATTGTCCCCTTCTTAGTGTCCAGGTGTACTCAATGTTTAGTTCCCACTTACATGAGAACGTGTGGTATTTGGTTTTCTGTTTCTGCATTAATTCACTTAGGACAAGGCCTCCAGCTACATCCATATTGCAGAAAAGGACATGATTTTGTTCTTTTATGGCTGCATAGTATTCCATAGTGTATATGCACTACATTTTCTTTATCCAATTCACCACTGATAGGCATCTAGGTTGCTTCTATGTCTTTGCTTTGAATAGTGCTGCAATAAACATACACATGCATGTATCTTTATGGTGGAACAATTTATATTCCTTTGGGTATGTACCCAGTAATGGGACTGCTAGGTCAAATGGTAGTCCTGTTTTAAGCTCTTTGAGAAATCTCCAAATGGCTTTCCAGTGACTAAACTAATTTACATTCCCACCAGCAGTGCATAAGCATTGCCTTTTCTATGCTACCTTGCCAGCATCTGTTATTTTTTTGACTTTTCAATAATAGCCATCCTGACTGGTATGACATGACATCTCAGTGTGGTTTTGATTTGCATTTCTCTAATGATAGTGATGTTGAACATCTTTCTCGTATGCTTCTTGGCCACATGTATGTCTTGTTTTGAGAAGAATCTGTTCATGTCCTTTGCCCATTTTGTAATGGTTCTTTTTTTTTTTTTTTTTTTTTGCTTGTTAATTTGTCAATTTTTGTTTTTGTTGCTATTGTTTTTGGAGTTTTCATCACGAAATCTTTGCCAGGGCCTGTGTCCAGAATGGTATTTCCTGGGTTTTCTTCTAAGGTTTTTATAGTTTTGGATTTTATATCTAAGTCTTTAATACAAAAATGTCTTTCACCTTTTTTGTATATGGCGAAAGGAAGGGATCCGGTTTAAATATTTTGCATATGGCTAGCCAGTTATCCCAGCAGCATTTATTGAATAGGGAGTCCTTTCTCCATTATTCGTTATTGTTGACTTTGTCAAAGATCAGATGGTTGTAGGTATGTAGTTTCATTTCTGGGTTCTTTATCCTGTTCCATTGGTCAATATGTCTGTTTTTTTATCAGTACCATGCTGTTTTGGTTAATGTGGCCGTGTAGTATAGTTTGAAGTTGGGTAACGTAATGCCTCTGGCTTTGTTCTTTTTGCTTACTATTGCTTTGGTTGTTTGGGCTCTCTTTTGGTTCCATATAAATTTTATAATAGTTTTTTCCAGTTCCGTGAAAAATATTATTGGTAGTTTGATAGGAATAGCTTTGAATCTGTAAATTGCTTTGGGGAGTATGGCCATTTTAACAATATTGAGTCTTCTTATCCACGAGCGTTGACTATTTTTCCATTCGTTTGTGTCATTTCTGATTTCTTTGAGCAGTGCTCTGCAATTCTCATTGTAGAAATCTTCACCTCCCTGGTTAGCTTTATTCTTAGGTATTTTATTCTTTTTGTGCTATTGTAAATAAGATTGTGTTCTTGATTTGGTTCTCAGCTTGGATATTATTGATGTATAGAAATGCTATAGATTTTTGTACATTCTAAGTCCCTTTCTGGCTTTTTTTGTTGACTCCTGTTGTCATTCTATTTCCCTCCAGCTCTGCCTATAGTTTGGTAGAGTGGACAGAGATGAAAGAGTTGTAGCCAAATAAATCAACTCTGCCACTTTGATTAATGTCTCAGCAAATTACTTAATTTCCTGCTATACTGTATTCTCATTTCTACAGACCATAAAAATACTGCTAGTAAATCTTCAGCTTTATTCAGTAATTTCATTGTTCATAGTAATATTGGCAATACTAGTTTGAAACCATGTTATGAATATTATAAAATATGGCAAGTCAGTTATTAGAAATCAAGATATTCTAGATACAAGAAAACAGATATAAAATAAGTTCAGCAAAAACTCTAGACTGTCAAATGAGAATTGAAAATATTATTATTAATTTCTGCTATTAAAAAATACATTTCCTAGATCTGCCCACTGAAAGGACCTAGAACAATGACATCACGGTAGTAATAAACATTCCTGGTTCCTTGATTTTGGTTTCTAAATACTATTTCCTACTAAAAGGACTCAGAGCTCCTTTAAGAAATATGTGATTTGGCTAGGCATGGTGGCTCATGCCTGTAATCCCAGCACTTTGGGAGGCCAAGATTGGTGGATCACTTGAGGTCAGGAGTTTGAGAACAGTCTGGACAACATGGTGAACCCCCATCTCTACTAAAGATACAACAATTAGATGGGCATGTTGGCGTGCACTTGTAATCCCAGCTACTTGGGAAGCCGATGCAGGAGAAATGCTTGAACCCAGGAGGCAGAGGCTGCAATGAGCTGATATCATGCCACTGCACTCCAGCTTGGGGGACAGAATGAGACCGTCTCAAAAAACGGGGGGGAATAATATGTGAATACGTGATTTTTGGTCTGAGGCAGCAGTTGTACAAGGTGAGCAAGGACATTTTTGGGGTCAGAAAGCTAAGAAGTATTTAAAGATTAATGGGAGAATGATAAAAGTAGACAGACTTAAGGGGCTCCCACAGGCCAAATTTGGGACAACCTGAACATCAAAAAGAATAATTACTATAACCAAGTGAAGCACAGTGAATATGTAAAACTTTATGAGTCTATGTGATATTCAAACAGAGAAAAAAAAGAGTAATGAACTTCATTTGACACCCCTGGGATGACTATTATACCACTCCTTAATTTGAAAATTGGTTATTAAAGAGAGAGAATTAACCATTTATCCTGCTCTTGATGAGAGTAATTGCTTCTTTACACACACACACACACACACACACAGACACACACATGCCAGCTGATAAATGTAGAAAGAATGATAGCATTAGACAAAATATCATTTTTGCAACCCTAATACAATAATTGGTTTACATAAAAGTCATCAATTATTACAAAACCATTAACTAAAAGGTTTATAGAAAAGTGGATATTTGCTAGCCAGTTGCAAAGGGAGGACCATATCTTTACGATGGAGAGATTTGGCTGTTACCACCTTAATCCACTAATCAAACACAGCATCACTGAAAACGGGACAACTAGGTAGTATGTGCTTCCTGGTGGGATATAATATAGAGTAACTTTCAGGAAATCTTGCCAGCATGTTCTATCTGAATCCAATCAAGCCTTTAGATCCAAATTCTGGTATACAGAGAATACAAGAGTTGCAGGAAAATGTTTAACAACTTACATGGGAACAATTCTGCAAGAGAGCTGGTCTGAATTCTTTAAAGAGCTAATGTCATAAGGAAAAAAATTGAAGGAAGTATTCTGATATGATAAGAGATATAAGACATACAATAATTAAATAAATGTATAATTCCTGGTTAGATCTTGGTTTGATACATTTTGGGGTCTTTTAGGGAAATTTAAATATGGATTAAATATTAGGGAATTATGTTTAAGTGTGATAATAGTATTGTGGTTTTGTGGGAGAATACCTTTAATTTTTAAAAATGGATGTTAAATCGTTTATGAATGATGTGTCATGATGTCGATAACTTATTTTAAATAGCTCAACAAAAAGCTATCTAGATAGATAAAACAAATATGGCCAATTGTTAAAAATTGCAACTACGGGTTTTCATTTTACTATTTCTTCTACTTTTCTGTACATTTGAGATTTTTAATAATGTAAAAATTTTGAGTTTAAAAATATTTTTAAATTTATATTCTATATGCAACATATATTTTAAGCTGTATGTGCACAGAATATCTATCACAAATAGTAGGGGTTTAAAAATGTTAGTTCCCTTCCTTACACTGAAGTAAGAAGAAAAAAACAAACCTTGTCTTTGGCTCAGTTTAAATTCTTTTTTGAAAATGAAGTGAAGTTTAAACAAACATACACATAAGTAAACAAGCAAGCAAACTTCTCACCCCATACTTCCTTCCACCCCATTCCTCTAATTGTTTTACTTGGCTTCCCTTTGTTGTACCAACAGAGAGAGCCTTCAGCTTTTAATTCACTCTGGATAGTGCCAAAGACATTTTGCACTTATTCAAATCATAAGGTCTAAGAGAGAGAAAGTGGGAGAGAGAGCAAACAATGAGAAGACAGATGGAGTGGGGAAGAGATATGAGACAGATGGGCCTCTCTCAGAACAAGCAATATTGCCATAATAATAAAACTGTAAAAACAATTCAAGGAGAATGGTTTAAATACTAAGAGCTGGACTGCCCCAACTTGCTAGAAATATGGCCAGAGGTGACCTAAACTCACTCTAACCTTCCTAAAATCAGAATTCAGATTCTTTCATTCTAGTGAAAGATCACCTTGGTCTATTTACATATAGGCAGGCCAAGGTCATCCAAGTTTCAATTTACATCTAAAACAAGGAATACATAAGTAGTCACTCTTTCAACAGATATTTATCAAGCTTCTACTATATGCCAGGCACTTTTCACGGAGTTTGAGATATATCAGAGAACAAAACACACTAAAATTCCTGTCCTTATGGACAGATAATAAATAAATAAATAATAAGCTAAATGGAGCATGGTTTGCAATTTAAAATAGGACAGTAAAGATGGACCTCGCTGAGACTGAGCCATTTAAGCAAACACTTAAAGAGGGCGATGGAGTCAGCTGTGCTACTGATTGCAGGAAGAGCTTTACAGGCAGAAAGAATAGAAAATGCAAAGACCCTATGGCAGCTATGTGCCTAGTAAGTCCCAGGAATGGAGCACAGGCTGGCAGAACTAAGAGTGAGATTGAGGAAAATGGTAAGACATAAGGTCAGAAGTAATGATGACCAGGTCATGAAGGGCCTTGAAATCACTGAAGAATTTGGATTTTACCCTAAAGTTAAATAGGATCCAAGGAGCATGAATAGAGAGGAATGACATGCTCTGACTTACATTTTTAAAAGAGGGCTCTGACAGCTGTGTTGTGAATAGACTGAAGGGGAGCAAGGTAGAAGCAGGGAGACTAGTTAAGAAGCTACTGCGGTAATCAGGTGAATGGTGATGGTTGCTTGGATCAGGGTGAAAACGGTGGAATATAAAAATAAATGTAACTGGATCAGATGCTTGCAGTAAGAAGAAGCAAAAAAAAAAAAGAAAAAAATTTAGCTCCCTAATTCTCAATATCAAATATCAAGATGTTTACTTTTTCATCTAAACGTAAGCTTTATCCAACATGTAAATGACCTTGTGAATTACTATGGAGTGAGTTATCTTGTATGGCTTTCTGTGTAATTCAGGGAACAATATAATGGGAAGTATCTTTAGGGCTGATGGGAGCATGAGTGGAATGAGTACTTACAACAAGGACCCAAGAGTCCAGAAGAAATTTCAGGACTTGGCTATACTGCGTGGCTATATGGCATATCAATACAAATTTTGTTTAAAACCATTTAGACAGTCTGGACTTGCTGGGATGCCAGATTTTTTTTTTTTTTTTTTTTTTTTTTTTACCAGAACCAGGGCCACTTTCAGGGCTCCATGGGGGTTCTTCATTGATAGTTACTTTAAAAATGCTAGACATCCTTCTTGTTAAAGACGAAGACATAAAGTGAAATTGTAATTATAAAGTTACTTTCAAGTGATAAAGTCAAAGGTTTGACTCAAGAATAGAACTTAGCGAATAGGGGGAAGCAGTGACTCATGTCCAGGCTGTGTGGTCATCCCACCTCTGAATGATCTTGGCAGCATCCTGGAACTACAAGAAAAGCAATTAGAAGAAACTGGGATTCCAGGTCAGGGCAGTAGAGTCTACAACTCTCCTCCATAGTGGTTGCACTAATTTACATTCCTAACAACAGTGTACGAGGGTTCCTTTTTCTCCACATCCTCTCCAGCATTTGTTATTGTCTGACTTTTGGATAGAAGCCATTGTAACTGGGGTAAGATAATATCTCATTGTAGTTTTGATTTGCATTTCTCTGAGGATCAATGATGTGGACCACTTTTTCATATGCCTCTTTGCCATATGTGTGTCTTCTTTTGAGAAATGTTCAAATCTTTTGCCCATTTCTTGATCAGATTACTAGATTTTACCTATAGTTATTAATCCATTGTCAGATGGATAGTTTGCAAATATTTTCTCTCATTCTGTGGGTTGTCCCTTCACTTTGTTGACAGTATCCTTTGCTGTGCAGAAGCTTTTTAACTTGATGTAATCCCAAATGTCCATTTTTGCTTTGGTTGCCTGTGCCTGTGGGGTACTACTCAAGAAATTTTTTGCTCAAACCAACGTCCTGGAGAGTTTCCCCCATGTTTTCTTGTGGTAGTTTCATAGTTTGAGGTCTTAGATTTAAGTCTTTGATCCATTTTGATTTTACTTTTGTATATGGTGAGACATTGGGGTCTATCTTTATTCTTCTGCATATGGATATCCAGTTTTCCTAGCCCAATTTATTGAAGATACTGTCCTTTACCCAATATATGTCCTTGGTACCTTTGTTGAAAATGAGTTCACTGTAGGTGTGTGAATTTCTTTCTGAGTTCTCTATACTGTTCCATCGGTCTGTGTGTCTGCTTTTATGGCAAAAACCATGCTGTTTTGGTTACCACAGCTCTGTAGTATTATCTGAAGTATTATCTGTAGTATAATCTGTGGTATTATCTGAAGTCAGGTAATGTGATTTCTCAAGTTTTGTTCTTTTGGCTTAGGATAACTTTGACTATTCTGGGTCTTTTATGATTCCATATAAATTTTATGATTAGTTGTCCTATTTCCATGAAGAATGTCATTGGTATGTTGACAGGGATTACATTAAATCTGTAGGTTGCTTTGGGCAGTAGGGGCATTTTTTGGATATTGATTCTTCTAATCCATGAACATAGAATATCTTTTCATATTTTTGGTGTCCTCTTCAATTTATTTCATTAGCTTTTTAAAGATTTCATTGCAGACATCTTTCATTTCTTTGGTTAAGTTTATTCGTAGGTATCTTATTTTAATTTTAGCTGTTGTACATGGGATTACTTTCTCAATTTCATTTTCTGATTCCTTTCTTTTTTTGCTGGCATATGGAAATGCTACTGATTTCTGTATGTTGATTTTATATCCTGCAATTTTCCTGAATTTGCTTATCAGTTCTCATAGTTTTTAGGGGGGGCTCTTCAGTTTTTTCCAAATATAAGAGCATATCATCTGCAAACCAGGATAATGCAACTTCTTACTTTCCAATTTGGATGCGCTTTCTTTCTTTCTCTTGTCTGATTGCTTTAGTTACGACTTTCAGTACTACGTTGAATAACAGTGATGTCTTGTTTTACATCTTAGAGGAAAGGCTGTCAGTTTCTCCCATTCAGTACAATACTACCTGTGGGTCTGTCACATATGGCTTTTATTATGTTCAGGTATGTTCCCTCTCTACCCAGGTTTTTGAGGAAGGGATGTTAAACTTTATCAAATGCTTTTTTAGCATCAATTAAAATGATAATATGTTTTTTTGTTTCTCATTCTGTTGATATGATGTATCAATCTGATGATTGATTTGCATATGTTGAACCATCCTGTCATCCCTGGGATAAATCCCACTTGGTCATGATGGATTTGGTTTGCTAGTATTTTGTTGAGGATTTTTACATCAATATTCATCAGTGATATTAGCCTGTAGTTTTCTTTCTTTCTTTTTTTTTTTTAAATGTGTCTTTGTCTGGTTTTGGTATCAGGGTAGCACTGGCCTCATAGAATGAGTTTGAGAGTATTCCCTCTTCCTTTAATTTTTGAAGCAGTTTTATTAGGATTGATATTAGTTCTTTAAATGTTTGGTAGAATTCAGCCATGAAGTTATCAGATCATGGACTTGACTTTACTGGGAGACTTTTTATTATGGCTTCGATCTTGTTATTCATTACTGATCTGTTCAGGTTTTGTATTTCTTCATGGTTCAATCTTGGTAGGTTTTAAGTGTCTAGGAATTTATCCATTTCTTCTAGATTTTCCAATTCATTGGCATATAGTGGCCCATAGTAGCCTCTAATAAGCCTTTAAATTTTTGCAGTATCAGTTGTAATGTCTCCTTTTTCATCTCTGATTTTATTTATTTGAGATTTCTCTCTTTTTTTCCTTAGTAAATCCAGCTAAAGCTTTGTCAAATTTGTTCATCTTTTCACACACACAAAATAAAAACTTTTTGTTTCCACTGATATTTTTTATTTTTTCATTTCAAATTCATTTATTTCTGCTCTGATCTTTATTATTTCTTTATTATTTTTTTCTTCTACTAATTTGGGGTTCAGTTTTCTCTTGCTTTTCTAGTTCTTTAAGATACATCATTGTGTTATTTCTTTAAAGTTTTTCTTCTTTTTGAAGTAGACAAACATAGGTATAAATTTCCCTCTTAGTACTGTTTTCACTGTGCCCATAGGTTTTAGTATGTTGTGTTTCCATTATCTTTTCTTTCAAGAAAGGTTTCAATTTCCTTCTTAATTTCTTCCTTGATCCACTGGTAATTCAGGAGCACATTGTTTAATTTCCCTGTGTTTGTATGGTTTCCCAAATTCCTTTTGTTGTTGACATACTAGTTTTATTCCATTCTGGTCAGAGAACATGCTTGGTGTTATTTCAATTTTTTCGAATCTTTTAAGACTTGTTCTGTGACCTAACATATGGTCTATCCTAGAGAAAAATCCATGTGCTGAGGAGAAAAATGTGTATTCTGTAGCTGTTGGGTGAAATGTTCTGTAAATATCTATTAGATCCTGTAAATCTCTATTTGTTCGATAATGCAGATTATGTCCAATATTTGTTGATTTTCTGTCTGGGAGATCTGTCCAGTGCTGAAAGAGAGATGTTGAAATCTCCAGCTATTATTGTATTGGGGTCTATTTCTCTCTTTAGCTCTAATGATATTTGTTTTATATAGCTGAATGTTTCAGTGTTAGGTGTATCTATATTTACAATCATAATATCCTCTTGCTGAATTGACCTCTGTATCATTACATAATGACCTTCTTTGTTCTTATGATTTTTGTCTTGAACTCTACTTTTTCTGATTTAAGTATAGCTATTCCTTCTCTTTTTTCGGGTTTCCATTGGCATGGAATATCTTTTGCCATCCCTTTATTTTTAGTCTACATGTACCTTTACAGGTGAAGTGTGTTTCTTGTAGGCAAATGATTGGATTTTGTTTTTTCAACCATTCAGCCACTCTGTGACTTTTGATTGGAAAGTTTGGTCAATTTACAATCAATGTTAATGATAAGTAGGGACTTACTCCTGCCATTTTGTTACTTGTTTTCTGGTTGCTTTGTGGTCTTGTTATCTATCCTTCTTTCCTGTGTTCTTTTAATGAAGGTAATTTTCTCTGGTGGTATGCTTTAACTTCTTGCTGTTTATTTTTTTGTGTACCTGTTTTATGTCTTTTTATTTGACGTTACCATGAGACTTGCAAGTAGTACTTTATAACTCATTATTTTAAACTGATGACAACTTAACGCTGACTGCATAAACAAACAAACATGCAAAAATAAAACTGATTAAAAACTACACTTTCACTTCATCCCGCTGCTTTGTAACCTTTTGCTATTTCTCCTTATGCCTTATTGTACTATGTCTTCAAAATTTGTTATAGTTATTTTTTATCGGTTCATCATTTAGTCTTTCTACTTAAGTCAAGAGATGTTTATACACTGCAATTACAGTGTTATACTAATCTGTGCTTTTCTGTGTGCTATTACCAGTGAGGTTTGTACCTTTAGATTATTTCTTCTTGCTCATGAACATCCTTTTCTTTCAGATTGAAGAACTCCCTTTAGCATTTCTGTAGGACAGGTTTGGTGGTGATGAAATCGCTCAGCTTTTGTTTAGCTGGGAAGGTCTTTATTTCTCCTTCATGCTGAAAGGGTATTTTTACCAGATATACTATTTTAGATTAAAAGGTTTTTCCCCTTCAGCACTCTAAATATGTCATACTACTCTCTCCTGGCCTGTAATGTTTCCACCGAAAAGTCTGCCAGATGTATTGGAGCTCCATTGTATGTTATTTGTTATTTTTTTCTCTTGCTGCTTTTAGGATCCTTTTATTTATCCTTGACATTTGGGAGTTTGGAGATTGAATGCCTTGAGGTTGTCTTATTTGGGTTAAATCTGCTTGGTGTTCTATAACCTTCTTGTACTTGAATGTTGATATTTTTCTCTAGGTTTGGGAAGTTCTCTGATATTATCCCTTTAAATAAACTTTCTACCCCTATATCTATCTTTATCTCTATCTCTATGTCTATCATCTTTATCTCCTCTTTAAGGTCAAAAACTCTTAGATTTGTCCTTTTGAGGCTGTTGTCCAGATCCATACACATGCTTCATTGTTTTTTATTTTTTTTCTTTTGTCTCCTCTAACTGTATATTTTTAAATATCCTGTCTCCAAGCTCACTAATTCTGATTAATTCTGCTATGAAGATAATCTGATGCAGTCTTCAGCATGTCAATTGCATTTTTCAACTCTAGAATTTCTGCTTGATTCTTTTTATTTCAATCTCTTTGTTAAATTTATCTGATAGAATTCTGAATTCCTTCTCTGCGTTATCCTGAATTTCTTTGAGTTCCTACAGCTATTTTTAATTCTGTGTCTGAAAGGTCATATATCTCTGTGTCTCCATGATTGGTCCCTGGTGCCTTACTAAGTTCATTTGGTGAGGTCATGTTTTTCTGGATGGTGTTAATGCTTGTAGATATTCTTTGGTGTCTGGGCATTTAAGAGTTTGGCATTTATTGTAATCTTCACAGTCTGGGCATGTTTGTGTCTGTTCTTGGGAAGGCTTTCTAGGTCCAAAGGGACTTGGGCCCCAAGCCCAATAATACTGTGGTTTTTGCGGACTCATGGAAGTACCACATTGGTGGTCTTGGATAAGATCCTGAAAAATTCTCTGAATTACTAGGCAAAGACTCTTGTTCTTTTTCCTTACTTACTGCCAAATATACAGAGTCTCTCTCTCTCAGTGCTGAACTACCTGGAACTGGGGGTGTGGTGATGCAAGCACTCCTCTTGCCACCACCTCTGGGACTGTGCTGGGTCAGACCTGAAGCCGGCCTAGTACTGGGTCTTGCCAAAGGCCCTTCTTTTTAGCGTGGTGAGTTCCCCCAGGCCCCAGGTATGTCCAGAGATGCTGCCTGGGAACAAGGGATTGGAGTCAAAAACCTTAGCAATTTACCTGATGTTCTATTCTATTGTGGCTGACACTCAAACCACCATACAAAGACATTTTCACTCTTCTCTCTTACCACAGAGAACCCTTTTCCTGTGGCCACCACCAGCAGTAATCTACCATGAGTTCTGCCAGGCCACCACTGATGTTTGCTTAAAGCCCAAGGACTCTTATGTCAGGTTTTGGTGAATGCTGCCAGGCTTGGGACTCACCCTTCAGGGCAGTGGGCTCCCCTCTGGCCTAGGGCAGGTCCGGAAATGCTGTTCAAGAGCCTAGGCCTGGACTTGGGGACCTCAAGAGCCTTCTTATTGCTCTACCTTACTGTAGCCAAGCTGGTATGTAGGGTGCAAGACAAAGTCCCCTTTACTTTTACCTCTGCTTTTCTCAAACAGGAGTCTTTCACTATAGCCACTATAGCTAGGAATGTGCTGGGTCTCCCCTGAAGTCAGCATGTTTCAGAGCCCAAGGTCCAGGGTGTAGTTTCTGGTTATTACTGATGGTTATTCAGGGCCCAAGGCTCTTTAGTCAGCAGATGATGAATCCTGCCAAGACTTGATCCTTCCCTTCAAGGCAGCAGGTTCCCTTTTGGCCCAAGGTGTGTCTAGAAATATCATCCAGGAGCTAAGGCCTGAAATGTGAGCCTTGTCAACCCATCACCTAGGTACTAAGCCCAGCATGCATTAGCTCTTTTTCTTAATGTTCTTTCCACTATCCTCCCCTGACAGGCCCCTGTGTGTTTTGCTTCCCTCCTTGTGTCCATATGTTCTCATTGTTCAGCTCCCACTTATAAGTGAGAGTTTTACTTCTTTGTTACCACTCTAGATGCCTTGTATTTATTTTCATTGCCTTATTGCTTTGGTTAGAACCTCCAGTACATTGTTGAATGTACTGTGTACTGCCCAGTGTCCTATCTTACTGTGGCTGAGCTGGTATCCAAGATGAAAGACAAAGCTCTCTTTATTCTTCATGCTCCTCTCCTTAAGCAGAAGGAAGACATCACGTCTTCCTTCTATGACATCTTCCTTCTACAACTATGACTTTCTTCCTTGCTATGAGCTGCACTGCCTGAGGTGGGGGGAGGGATGGCTTAGCCATCAGCTGATGTCTCCCTAGGTCATGTGCCACACTAGTTCACTGGCTCTAAGCCCAGCCTACCACTAGGGGCTGCCCAGGAATTGTAGTCCTTGTGTCCTAGACTGTCTTTAAAGTTTACCTGGGACCCCAGAGCACTTTGGCTTGCAGTGGTGAGGCTTGCCAAGAAACTCAAGTTCTGATTGATAGGATGGATGACCCTCGTCTGGCTAGGGTTGGTCCAAATGCTCCCTCTGTGTGCTGGAGCTGGCTGAGCCCAGCACAGCTTTATTTTCCACTGTGACAGAACAGCACTGTGCTCAATGTAAAGTCCCCCAGTCACTGCACTCTTCCACCCCAAAGTGCATAGATTCTCTCTCCTTGCAGCATGGCCACTGCCAGGGGATGGGGAAGGGATGGTGTTGGTGATTCAAGACTGCCTCTCCTGCCCTCCTCAATGCCACTTTCCACAATATGAAGTTAAAACCAGGTACTGTGATTGCTCACCTGATTGTTCTTGAGACAGTGCTTTGCTGTGTGCAGATAGTAGTTAAAATTTGGTGTTCCAGTTGGGGAGCTAAGGGGGTGTACAATGTAGACTTTGATTCTACCATCTTGCTTTGCCTGCTCAAGAATTGCATTTAAGTTACAAAACAATTTGTAGAGGATTGATATCTTAATATTAAATTTTAACCAATAAATAATTATTTAGGTCTTTAATATCTTTTAGCAATGTTTTATAGTTTCAGTGTACAGAACTTACCTATTATTTTTTAGATTTATCCCCAAGTATCTTGTATTTGTTGATGCTTTTGTTTCTAAATTTCCATTTCTGATTACTTATTGCTAACATATAATCAATTATATTTTTCAGGTACCTACAACTGTGTTAAGCTCAGTAGTTCTAGTAATTTTTTTTTGTAGAATCCTTATAATTTTATGGACTGTCATTGCTTCTGTGAATAAAGATAGTTTTACTTCTTTCTTTTTTATTATTTTATTTTTTAAGTTCTGGGGTACATGTGTGGGATGTGCAGGTTTGTAACATAGGTAAATATATGCCATAGTGGTTTGCTGCACCGGTCAACCCATCACCTAGGTACTAAGCCCGGCATGCATTAGCTCTTTTTCCTAATGTTGTTTCCACTATCCTCCCCTGACAGGGCCCTGTGTGTTTTGCTCCACTCCCTGTGTCCATGTGTTCTCATTGTTCAGCTCCCACTTATAAATGAGAGTTTTACTTCTTTATTACCACTCTAGATGCCTTGCATTTATTTTCATTGCCTTATTGCTTTGGTTAGAACCTCCAGTACATTGTTGAAAAGAAAAGGTGAGAGAAGATATCTATGTCATGATCCTAAAAGTTAGAGGGAATGTGTGCAGGCTTTCCCATCAAGTATGATGTTAGTAGGTTTTTCATAGATGCTCTTTAACTGGTTGAGAACGTTCACTTCTGTTTCAATTTTGCTGGGAGTTTTCTTTTTCTAATCAGGAATGAATGTTCAATTCATGTTCAGGAATGTTCAAGAATGCTTTTCTATGTTTATTGAGATGATTATATAGGTTTTCCTTTTTAGTTTGCTAATATAGTGAGTCACATTTCTTGATTTTAAAATGTTAAACCATTTGAAATTCTACATTCATGAGCTAAACCTCATTTGGTCATGATGTATTGTTCCTTTTGTACATTATTGAATTTGATTTGGTAAACTATTGATTTTTTGCATCCATATTCATGATAAATATTAATCTGTAGTTTTCTTCTTTTATAATGTCTTACTTTGATTTTGGTATCAAGGTAATGCTGAACTCATAAAATGAGTTGTGAATTGTTCCCGCTCATGTTAGCTTCTGGGTATTTGTGTAGAATTAGTACTATTTCTTCCTTAAATTTTTGATAGAATTTACTTAACCCATCTAGAGTTCTTTTCTGTGAGAAGATCTTTAACTATAAATTCAATTTTTTATAATAAACACAGGGCAATTCTAATTACCTACTTTTCTTGAATGAGCTTTGGTAGTGTATCTTTTTAAAAATGTGTCCATTTTACTCATGTTGTCAAATTTCGTAGCATAAAGTTGTTCATCATACTCCCTTCTTACTTCCTAGGTATCTTTTAATAATTTTAATATGAGTTTAGTAGCTTAGTAGTAATGTACCCTGTTTTATTCTTAGTAATAGTAATTTGTATCCCTGACTTCATCTTGTCATTCTCTGTTTCTCTCTCTCTCTCTCTCTCTCTCCGTTTGTCTCTCTCTCGTCAACCTGACAAGGTTTATTGATTTTATAGATCTTTTCAAATAATTAGTGTTTTTTTCATGGATTTTCTTCATTACTTTTCTGTTTTCTATTTCATTGATTACCATATTGGTACTTATTATTTTCTTTTTTCTAATTTATTTGGGTTTAATTTGTTCTGCTTTTTCTAGGCTTAAGGGAGAACCTTCTTTCCTATTGTAGGTGTTAAATTCTATAATATTTATTCTAACTTCTGATTTAGTGACAGCTGTGCATTTTGTAATGCTGCATTTTTATTTTCACTCAGTTAAAAATAGTTTCTAATTTCCCTTTGATTTCTTGTTGAGTTCTGCTTCTTATCCAATTTGATAATCTCTACATTTTATTTGCAGGGTTTAGCCCATTTACATTTGTGGAATTTTCAATATGTTTAGATTTAAGTCTATCATCTTGCTATGTGTCTTCTAGTTGTCCCGTCTGTTATTGATTCTTCTTTTTCTGGCTTCTTTTGGAGTAATTAAATATTTTTCATCATTCCATTTGATCTCCTTTGTGGCTTATTAGCTATAACACTGATGATTTTAGTGATTGCTTTAGGGCTTACAATATATGGTTTTTTTTTTGTTTTTTTTTTTTTACAATATATGTTTTTAAGTTGTTATAGTCTATGTTCCAGTTATGTTATATCATTTACATATAAAAACCTTATAATAGGCTGGGCATGGTGGCTCACGCCAGTAATCCCAGCACTTTGGGAGGCCAAGGCAGACAGATCTCTTGAGTTCAGGAGTTCTAGACCACCCCGAGTGACACTGCGAAAAGCTGTCTCTACAAAAAATACAAAAATTAGCCAGGCATGATGATGCACACATGTAGACCCAGCTACCTAGGAGGCTGAGGCAGGAGGATCACTTGAGCCTAGGAGGCAGACGTTGCAGTGAGCCAAGATTGTGCCACTGCACTCCACCCTGGGTGACAGAGTGAGATTCTGTTTCAAAAACAAACAAACAAAAAACCAAAAAACTTTACAATATATTTTCATTCTGCCTTCGAGACCTAAATTGCTGTCATAATTTATTTGTACACATTGACTCCACAACACATTATTATTATTTTGCTTTTATAGTCAATTATCTTTTAAAAAGATTTAAATAGTAAGAAAGTATCTTGGCTATGTGTGTGATGGCACACACCTGAAATCCCAGCACTTTGGGAGACCAAGGCAGGTGGATCACTTGAGCCTAGGTGTTCAAGACGAGCCTGGGAAACATGGCAAAATCTTGCCTCTACAAAAAATAAAAAAATTGGCTGGGCATGGTGGCACATGCCAGTAGTCCTAGCTACTCGGGAGGCTGAGGTCGGAGAATCACATGAGCCCTGGAGGTCTAGGCTGTGTGAGCTGTAATATGCCATTGCTCTCCAGCCTGGGCGACAGAGTGAGACCGAGACCCTGTCTCAAAAAAAAAAAAAAAAAAAAAAAAGAAAGAAAGAAAAAGAAAGAAGGAAACAGAAAAGAGAAGAAAGTATCTTTGATAATTACCCATATTGTTTCCATATTTGGTGTTCTTCATTCATTTGTGTGATCTAAACTCCAGTTATACATTTATTCAGCCACTTGAAAATGTATTACAATTTACTTATGCTATATTCATTTTTTAAAATTCTTTTTTTCTTTGTGTTTAAAGTGAAAAGTTTCTATCGATAGGCTAGGTTTTCTTATCTCTTTTTTGTAAAGTCTAATTTGCTCTTAATTCTATTCAGTATAGTTTTCATCTGAGATATTTATAGTTTTCATCTCTAGAAGTTCACTTTGGGTCTTTTTATATCTTCTATGTAGTTAAATTTTAGAACATCTAGTATACAATTATAATAACTGTTCTTCTCTTTTAATTCTAATATTTATGTCAGTTTTAAATTGGTTTTGATTGATTAATTTTCCCCTATTACAGATCATATTTTCTTGCTTATTTTCATGCTTCATATTTTCTGATTCTATGCCAGATGTAATTTCTACCTTGTTGGTTACTGGATATTTTTGACCTGTGTTACAGTCAAGTTACTTGGAAACAGTTTGATCCTCTGGAGACTTGCTTTTTAAGATATGTTAGTGAGACTAAAGCAGTATTTAGTTCAGGGACCATTGTTCTCCACTACTGAGGCAAGACCTTCTGGGCATTCTGCCCAATGCCTCATAAGTTGTCAGGCTTGTGAGAGTAGTCACTATTCCTGATCCTGTAACAGTACCAGCCTTGTGCCCTCCAACTCTTGTTTTGTTTTTTGAGACAGGGTCTCACTCTGTCACCCAGGCTGAAGTGCAGTGACATAATCATAGCTCATTGCAGCCTTGAATTCTAAGGATCAAGAGATTTCTCCTCTTCAGCCTCCCAAGTAGCTGGAGCTACAGGTGTATGCCACCATGCACAGCTCAATCCTCTTATTTGGTTATTTTCCCAGTATTGGGTAGTTTCCTTATGAACAACATGCACCAATCAGTATTCCACTGAATTCACTGAATTCCCCAGAGGTACTTTTTTTTTTTTTTGAGACTAATTCTTCCTCTGTTGCCCAGGCTTGAGTGTAATGGCGCAATCTCAGCTCACTGCAGCCTCTGCCTCCCAGGTTCCAGCAATTCTCCTGCCTCAGCCTCCTGGGTAGTTGGGATTACAGGCACATGCCACCACGCCCAGCTAATTTTTGTATTTTTAGTAGAGGCAGGGTTTCACCATGTTGGCCAGGCTGGTCTCAAGCTCCTGACCTCAGGTGATCCACCCTCCTTGGCCTCCAAAAGTGCTGGCATTACAGGTGTGAGCCACTGTGCCTGGCCTCCCGAGGGACTTTTTACAGATTTCCAGAGAATGTTTTTGTGCAGCTCTCTCCTCTATGGTCCTCTGTTCTGAAATCTCTAGCCACTAAGGTCTCCCCGGATCCTTAGCTCTGTCTTCTCAACTTAAAGAGGAAGTTTCCTGGGCTCCACCTGGATTTTTGCTTCTTGCACTGTGGCCTTAAAATTTTCTCAAGGCAATCAGTAAGCTCAGCAATCATAGGTCTCACCTTTGTTTCCCTTCTCTCAAGAATCACTGTCTTTTGTTGCCTGAGGCTAGTGTCTTATTGTTTTATATATTTTGTCTTTTTGTTTGTTTGAATTTTTCAGTTGGAAAATAATTGTCTGGGTTACTTCATTTCGGCCAGAAGCAGCAATCCCTGGTGAAGTTTTAAAGTGCCGGCTGAAAGGAGATTCAAACGTTATAGATTCTGTGCTATTGGTAGCAAAGCTGAAATTTTGTGTAGAAATCACAGAGCTTGCTTTGAATATTTTTGCCTTTGGCCTGGAAGATGCTTGAAGTTACACCAGTGGCCAGGGGTACCTTATGGTTTCCTTATTTGACATTACAACTATAAATTACAGTGGTTAAACTCAGTTGGTACAAGTCACTTATTTATTTATTTATTTATTTATTTATTTATTTATTTATTTATTTGAGATGGAGTCTCCTTCTGTCACCCAGGCTGGAATGCAGTGGCATGATCTCGGCTCTCAGGTTCAAGCGATTCTCCTGCCTCAGCTTCCCAAGTAGCAGGCGCCAGCCACCATGCTTGGCTAATTTTTTTGTATTTTTAGGAGAGATGGGGTTTTACCATGTTGGCCACGCTGGATTCGAACTCTTGACCTCAAGTGATCCACCTGCTCCGGCCTCCCAAAATGCAGGGATTACAGACATGAGCCACCACTCCTGGCCCACCTCACTTCTTTTAAAATGCAAAATCCTTGGGAATTAATGACTAGTAACCTTCTAACAAGTTAAGAGCTACTGATTATTGGAAATTTCCTGGTATATGTCAGCCACTTTCGTGAACATTTTGTGTCCATTCATTCGCTGAATCTTCACATTAATCCACTCAGGTACCTTTGTAGCTTAAATAGACTGGAAGAAGTTGAGAAACTTGCCCAAGGTCTGAGAGCTCTTGAGTGCATTAGAACCTAGACTTAGAAGATGCCAACCTCTTCCTTTTCAAAGTGTAGTCCACAGACCAGCAACAGTAGCACAGCTTCAGGCTCTACTCTAGACCTACTGAATCCAGACCTGCATTTTAATAAGGATTCTGCATGATTTACCTGGACAGTCAAATTTCAGAAGTCTTGCTCTGATCCATGCTCAACCTGTTCTCCCTGTCCGCTGGTTGAGAGAAAAACATTAAAGGAAGTTGAGCCTTAAGACTTAAGTTAGGCAGGATAATGTGAAAGCTTGAAGTACTTCTCTCATGGTTCAGGCAAGGTTGGGGTGCCATGGTGTATGTATTGCGTAATGAGAGGTATTGATGAAACACATCTTACACACTGAGTACCTCCTATGTGCCAGGTACTATTCTAAAGAGCTTTGCAATATTAACTGATGTAAACTTCACAACAAATCTATAAAGGTTTGTGCTCATTTTATAGATGAAGAAACTGGAATTCAGAAAGCTTACGTACCTTGCTCAACCCAATTTATTAGTGGCAGAGCTACAGTGTGACCTCAAGGCAGTGTAGTTCTGGAGTCTAAGCTTCTAGATCACATACATCATACATCATCAGAAAGCATGGAGAACTTGGGCAGAAGGTGGAAAACGCAGAGAACATGGAAGAAGAGGAGAGGTACAAAAGATGACCTCTATCTTGCTTGCTTTTTTTGCCAAAACTATGCATAGTAGTATAACATGAAAATGTGCTAGGAACTTTAAAATATCTACAGAAGTCTATTTCTTTGCATATCTGAAATCCAATGTGTCATGGCTCTGCAGGTGAGCACAATTAAATAGTGATGAAGATTTCTCATCTATTGAAAGAAAAGACTAAGAAATAGAGAGTAATAGTTTTGGCTATACAATTTTCTGCTAATTCTGAGCAGAGAGAAAACAACATACTCAGAGGCTATTTCAGTGTACTGTAAAGCAAAGAGATAAAAATATGAGAGCTGCTGGCCCTCATTAAAAGGATAAAGGGTTGCTGATTGGTGTTTCCTTTTAGGCTTTATAGAAGCTTTAAATTTAAGAGGACACTGCTGCTTGCTGACATTGGTGAGGATTTTTGCTTTATGTAGAGTGGATTAATTATGCTCATGCTTATTTGCAGGTTTACTGAGATATATTTAGATATAATCTATAGCTCCTCCTCCTAGAAGAAAGAAATACAAAAGCACAAGTCAGCTGGCTTCTGGGGCACAATTCAGAGCCTCTGTCTTTTATTGTGCATTGCCTCAGTTAATTAGCTTCCTAATTATGATTTTATTCTAAATTGTTATTTTAAATCAATGCCCAGAGATTGTGTTGAGGTAATGTATTACTTGAGAAATAATAGGGATTTGGTTCTCTGCCTTTAGCTCTGAAAGTTACACTGTTCAGAAAAACATTGTTTATATGCTTTCTTTTCCTGCACCAACCCTGACTTATTTTGATATTTCAAGCCACCAACAGGACTTGTGCATTAATCAGGAAAGGTGTTCATTCAGCTCTGTTCTCAGAAATCACCCATCTCACTTTACTTTCCACCTTATTTTATTCTGCTCCATTTCCACCTAGACTTTTACTTGGTTTTTGCCTGTCTTGTTTTTATCTGAATTTCTACTCTTTGGACTTGCACTTCTTTAACATTTTTTGTCCAAGGACCCTTGGAGTCCTGTAGCAATTCAGTGTTGACCCAGTGTCTCCTCCTGATCTTGCCGTGGATTGCATAACTTGATCACTCGATTTTACCTGCTTGAGAGCCAAACCTTGGAATTAATCTGCTGGGCAAGTGCCTTGGCTGGGTATATTTGGAACCCCTCGACGAAAGGCAGACATATCTATCCCTTGATTCTACCAAGCCTGGAAAAATATGCGATTGGAACAGGGTTGGCTTCTACTATCATCTCCTTTTGGGTTTATCCTTTCTTTGCCTCTTTCCTTCCCACATGTATCTAGAAATTTTGTTGATGTTGTCCACCTTTATTTCTTTCCGAAAAGCTCTGATCTATATCCCATTCTCACCGTAACTTACTTTTTGCTGGATTTCATGTGTCTGGTCTGTTAAACCTGAGCATGGATTTCTTTAAAAGATACTAGTAGATTATACTTCTCCCACTCGAGGTAACATGTGCATCTTAATAAGCCACTTGACTGAGATCTTCTGACTCACATACTGAAGGTGCCTTAATACCTTGCTGGAACAAGGTATGATGTGAGTAAATATAAAACAAAGCAAATCAAAAAATAACAACAGCGATAATGCTTATCGCATTAGGAAAATCTGATATTGTGGTACATGCTACAACTATTTGTTGGTTGTGTTCTAGAGACTTTTTTTCTGGGCACAAAGTTGCCAAGATGATATTTCTCAGCCTTTCTTGCAGTTACATGTGGTCATATGATTAAGTTGGGAACAATAGACTATTAGAGTATATGATGTGCTCAAATACTGTGTCACTTGCAAATTCAGATAAGATTCTGGTTTTGGACTTTGTCTCTATCCCTCACATCCCATGGTCAGCATTTTGATATGACATCACCCTAGTTTTGGCTACACAGGTGAAGACACAACTCAGGAGAAGGCAGAAGCCCAATATGAAAAAAACATGGGTCCCTGAATGATTTTGTAGAGCAGAGTTGTCCCCACCAGCCTATATTGCCTAGACTGTTACTTGAGTGAGAAATAAATGTCTCTCATTCAAGTAACTATCTTTTGGGTTCTTTTTGTCACAGCATCTTAGCATTTGCCCAAACCTACTGGGGGGAAATGTCTGAATCATTGCCTTGGGGATTTAGGGTTTGGAGATCTGGGTTCTATATATCTGACACTGGAAAAGTTCTATCTAGGCCAGGCGCGGTGGCTCAAGCCTGTAATCCCAGCACTTTGGGAGGCCGAGGCGGGTGGATCACGAGGTCAGGAGATCGAGACTATCCTGGCTAACATGGTGAAACCCCGTCTCTACTAAAAATACAAAAAACTAGCCGGGCGTGGTGGCGGGCGCCTGTAGTCTCAGCTACTTGGGAGGCTGAGGCGGGAGAATGGCGTGAACCCGGGAGGCGGAGCTTGCAGTGAGCTGAGATCACACCACTGCACTCCAGCCTGGGAGACACAGCGAGACTCCGTCTCAAAAAAAAAAAAAAAAAAAAGTTCTATCTCAGTCTTCCCTGGGAAGATAAATTGATTTGTGGATGGGGCCCTTGCTATCTTTAGAACTCTGTTGTTTGCAGAGTTTTCATCTGTATCACAATCATCTTGAGGGCTTTTTAAAACACAGATTTTTGGGCAACACTCTCTGAGTTTCTGATTCAGGAATTCTGGGGAGGGCCTGAGAATATGCATTTCTAACAAACTCCCAAGTAGTGCTGAGGCTGCTGGTCCAGGGACCACTCTTTGAAATCCTCTGACTTTCCTCTAACAACGCATTAGAGAAATATTTTGCCAACCCTGATTTGAAGGGCCACTGTAGGAGATATAGAGGCTCTAACCCATAACTTTTGGATCACCTGTGAGTTCTCCTGTAGCTCCAGTGGACAGTTTCTACACATGCTGACAGATTCCCACCCAAGTCCATGAGTTTCTCTATTTCTCTGCCTGAGGGCTTTCTCTAGCACCAGGGCATCTTGCTCAGCCTGCCTGTATGGCAGCCTGGAAGGGCTAGGGATTGGTGGCTTCCAATGAAAACCCTCCACTAACAAGGGATGGCTGTTGGTGGATAAATACCCAAGCTTCCCTACCCCTGAGTAGAACAGTTCTGAGGCTGTTTTCTTTGTAATACTTCAGATGATCAAGTTGCAGTTGCCCACAAGAAACTCAATACTCCTTTTATTGTTTTTTTCTCCCTTCTTGTCTCACTTTCCCCTCTCCCTCACTCCTGCTTTCCAAGATCACCTGCAAATAAAGTACCTACACCAAAGTCCTCCAACCAGGATCTCCTTTGGGAAAGGGGGGCGGATTTCAATAGAGCCACCTTTCTACTTATTCCATTGCCCAGGCATCCATATATCTTGATACAACTCTAAGTAGGACAGAGTCTCAAGGGGAATTGGCTATCACTGAAGGTGAGGCATTTATTATTATTAGAGACGTTGAAATAGCAACAGGACCACATTTCAGCAAGAACAAATGAGAGACAATAAGGAGCAACCTTTATGGGAGCAAGCTCTGGAGCCATAGTGGCTGATTCAAACCTCAGGTTTGCTGCTTACCGGATGAGAGGCTGGGCAAATTATTATGTCTTTGTGCCTCAGTTTCCTTATCTGTAAAATGGGGGTAGTAATACCACCATATAAGGTTTGGGGAGGATTAAATGAGTTAACATATAAAAAGTTATTAGAACAGTGCATACACATAGCAAGCTCAATAAGTGTTAGCATGTTATTGAATTTCTGGGGCAGGGACTCCAGAATAATGGAGGACGAGGCTTCTAAGTCCTTTCCAACCCTAATGTACCTTCTCTTCATGTCAGAAACAGAACAGTGATCTCTCTACCACTTGCCAGAGCAGACAGCTGGCAGAGAGCTATGTGTTCTCAAATTGTTTGAAAAGTGAAATGACTCTCTTCTCCTTCTGTTAGCCTATGTTTCTTGTTGATTTTGGTAAACTACCAGTTAAAATTTTAAAAAAAATGGAGACAATGAAGGATTGTTGTAATAGTTCAAAGTCATTAGCAGTGGAAGCTTCCTAATATCTTTTTGCTAGACACATCCACAGCAAGTGATTAAGGAGCATAAACATACCATTTACTTTAAAAATACTTTTAATAACAACAGTACATCCTTTCTGCAAATGAATCTTTAGAAAAAAAACTGAAGATCAGCCATAATAATCCTACTTCTTACTAAGATGTTGGCATATTGCCTTACATAGCTTTCTCTATAGATAGATGGATAGATAGACAGATAGATAGATAATAGAGAGATAGATTGAAAATGAGATTGTTCCATACAAGTTGCTTTATAACATTTTTCACTGAATATAGAATGAATAGCAAACTGTGCCTTGAAATATTATTTCACATTATTTGACTCTAATTTTACTCTTAGAAGGTAACTTACTTTGAAATAAAAAGGGTGTCTTGCTATCTAACTAATGTCTCTGAAAATACAGATAAACAAGAGATTTTTAAAAATCTATAGATAAATGTCCATACAAAGCTTAAATGGATTAGCTGAAAACAGCCAGTAGGGAAATGTTTTGCACATAGATAATTTTTTTGAGTGGAACTGGGATCACCAAACCTTTTCCTAAAGCTGCTTAAAAAAATCACATTCAAAAGTATTTTTTAAATCCCTTCTCTTGGACTCTACCCTTCCACAGGAAAAATTACTGAAGATAAGTTAAGAAAGATATTTTATCAGCATTAGCAAGGAGAGTTATCAAGTTGATTAGACAGAATATAAACTGAATTGGAAGCTTTGAAATAATTCTGATTTCAATTGTGGTGATCAGGGAGGAAGCAAAAAGTAGACACTGGACCAATATTTTGTTCTCTAATTTAAAGGCCACGAATGTGAACTAATTACACAGGGTACATTCCTCTGCGGAACTACGGAGAGCTCCACTTTTGTGTATATGTCTCTTTCAGGTGCGTAATGTAGAGGACACAAAAAAATTAGACTCTTCCTTCATTCAAGGACATATTGTCCCCCTATGGCTATATACCACCAGACATAAGCAGCATAACCCAAAATTGATTTCTGACTTTTATAATTAGTTCCTAAATAAAAAGAATGTAATAAGTATACTAATACATTATACAGTGGTTTGAATGGAAAATAATTAGGGATAAAAATAAGGTAAAGGATTTTAAGTCTGTTTTGGGGTAGTGACTACCAGAAGAGGTCAAGGTGATTTTGAGGCAATGATGCCCTCCTCCCTGTGCAGCAAAACAGTGTGGTTATGGAATTCAAATAGAAATGAAAGCAGGCAGAGGGACTTGGAATGGCACATGGAGGGGAAAGAGGTAATATTGAGAACTTTGAAGTGGCGAGTTTGACTTTCATGTGGAAACAATTGGTGACATCACCAATATCTTAAAAGAATGATGACACAATCCAAGTGGCAGGAAAGATGGGAAATCTTGTTTTAACATACTTTGAGTGTACAGGACATAGAAGCAGAATGTGAGCAGAAGAGGTGAAAAGACTTGAACCTGCTCATTGATAAGTAGAAAATGAGTCTGTGGGCAGAGCAGAGAGGAAAAGGGCATCTTAGCTGGATCCAAAAATAAGACCCATACTTGCTAAGGATCTAAATATGTGATATATCAACAGAAAGGTAAAAGAAAGTGGTAAGCATCTCTGTTTTGGACCTGGAAGGAGAATTATGTATTCTTCGAACTGGCATGATAAGAAATAGGAAGGGCTTTAAAATTATGCTAAGCTAAATAATGGGAAGTTAAGAAAAGATGCTGTTCAGTCAGAGTTGGAGATTTCAAGTCCAAGTAGTCCAAGTCATTGTGATAGTAAAGTTTGAACTCACCACTAAAGTGATAGACCAAAAAATATTATATCCACAGGATAAAATATATTATCCTGAGGAAAACAGAGAAATAGAGAAAACCTCTTTACGTTAATTTCCTTCTTTTCACAAAAAAGGTGATGATAGAAAACTGATCTTCTTACTGGTAATGGTAAATCAGCATTGAAGCTCAAACATTAGATAATATCTATCCTGGGAAATGGAAGAGACAGATTGTGAATGGGCTAGGATCACATTTCTGTCTGGGGAACTGTTGGGTAAAAGAGAGTGAACCTAGATTAGACCTGGAATGGACTTTGGTAAAAGCAAAAATCTTTACATTTTACAAGTGTTTGAATGTCTCACTTTTCAAGTTTTGCCTCAGAGAAAGTTTGCCAAACCCATTCATGTGTTAAGGTTTCAAAACAAAGTAAACCTTAACAAGGCAAACAAAAGCTTTGCTTAGGCAAAATAGCATGAACAGGCTTGAAAACAGACACATTAAACAGAACCTAGAGTATGAACTTGACTAATTGTTTTCTTTCCTGTTATTTGATTTGGATGTAAACAATGATACACAACTTATCCAATCCTGTCTCCACCCTATAAAGGTATTTCCTTTTGATATTTCTGTTTATTTTTTTTCAAGAGGAAGAGAACTATTATTGGCTTCTGCAAGGTGTAAATGGGAACTAAAGTCAAGTCTATACATCACCAGGCAAATGAGATGGGACGATACGATTGGCTAACTCACACTAGAATTTTAAAGTCATGATCAACAGGGGGCTTTTGACTCTCTTGGCATTAAGAAGTACACCAGGGAACTGGACACAGACACCGTTTAAAAATTATGATTGTCTACTTCTCTCTTAAATAGAGGGATATGACCGTAAATCACTTTATCATATTTTTATCACTAAGGTCACAGCTAATTTTCATGGAAGGACCATTAGGTAGATGGCACTGATTATTTATTTTGACCAGCTATTGAAAAGCTCAGATTGTATCCACTAAGTGTTTTGAATTGACTACTTAATTGAGATATATAACAATTTAATTAAATTAAAAATGCAGACAATTGACAAAACCATTACAAAGAAAAATTCTTAAATAGAATTGAACAAACGGATGGTTAGGCTGAATTATTAAGAATGGGTCATGTGAAATAATATATCATAGCCACAGAGAAGAATTCGTCATGGCTCAGAGAATGTCCAACTTAGCTGATCTGAGGCCAGCCTTTCTCTCTGCTTTATCAAGGAGTCTCCCAGGACGAGGAGCTGTGGATAGAGGGAGAGACTGCTAGGATTTGAATGTAAAGATGAAAATGACTGAGTGGGTATGGAAGGGAGTCATGGTTCTAGGTATCCAGAACAATATGAATTTATGTGGATGCTTTGAACAAAAGGGTGAACTCAGTAAAGTTACTTCATTTTTTGAGCCTTAGTCAAAAAACTGGGTGAATAATATGTATATTGTGGTAGTTTGTGGGGAATACATGAAATGGTTTAATGTTTGTAAATTACCTACAGTGGGGCTTACAGCAAATGATCAACAAATGTGGCTGTTATTATTGTTGTTGTTAACATTATTGTGAGGTCAGGGTCAAGCTTGTTTCCCAGATAGAGAAGTTGATTTTTCTGTGTATGTTTGCCTCAAGGCCAGCCGCTTCACAAGCTTATTAATGAGCACAGTAAGTGAGGGACACAGAAAAAGTAAAGGCCACAGACAGCAAATAAAGGGCACATGTGTCCCATGCTCACTACTTCTACACCCAAAGCAGACATAAGTAATCAATTGTAGTACTCCCCACTGACCCTGAACACAGCCTCGAAATCCTTCCCACATTCTTTTTCAGGTAGCTCCCAGCCCAGTGATTCAAAGGGAGCACTTGAGATGAAATCTACTTGGTAAAATAGAGTTAGCTTCAATGAAATTGCACTCAGGGGAATAGTACTCATGGGGAAAATGAGCCATAGTTTTACCATTTTTAAAGGATAAAACAGCTTTGAAGAAAAACGTGAGTTGATTAATGCAATGAGCCAATGAGCAAAGTTTGTTCTGATAGGAGATTCAAAGATTCAGGATATTGTTCTGTCATAGTAAAGGAAAACATTGAGGCTAGGTTAGGGAAAAACCATATGCTGAAACAGTGTTTTCAGTAACAGCTGCTGAACAATCGAGGAGACATCATGTCCTGCCTCTGAGTCCTTCACCTTGCTCCTCTAAATGGAAACACAAGTGCCTGGGGATATTTGAAGCATGACAAACTTTGGAGGAGTGCTGATGTAAAGCCCTGTAAAGAATTTCCATGCCTGATCATATAACAGATGGCTCCCTACAAAAATCGTTTTAATATTAAACAGACAATTCAGGCCTATGAAAAATTCTGCCATAAATCTGTAATTGAAAATATTAAACAACATCCATTCAAAAAGACTATAAATTTTACAAGGAATTTCTTATGCATTTCAGAGCTTATATCAAAAGATGGAATGCCCCCTCTTATTTAAATAGGGGATTTCAAATCAATTCAAAGGTCTATAGACTTAAAAAAAAATCTTAGATGGAAAGAAAGGTGTGTGTCTCTGTATGGCTGTATGTGGGCATGTGTGTGTGTTACTTTGTCTATCTGATCTTCTCACACACCTGTACTCACTGAACATCTTCCTCAGCCCATACTGATCCCTACGTCCTCCTGCTTCTCCTGTCCCTCAGCTCCTTGTGGATTCCATAGTCCTTTTGCCCAGCATGGATCCCATGCTCAGATGTTTTTGATGACACTCTTTTTAGGACAGTCTGAAATGTCTGACTTTCTTGATTTCCCACCACTCCTATTGCTACTCCGGCAAGGGCTCTGAAAGTCAAGGCTTTTGAGGACTTGACAGTTTCCCAGGTCCTCAAGTTATTACTGCGGAGATTTCAGTTCAATAGTATACATGATTTTGTCCAGCCTTCTTTGTTGCTGTTACTTGTTTTTCATTGCTACCCAAAACACCTCCCAGCAATTCATAGCCCTAAGTGAATTTGCACCCCTTCATTTGCCCATCTGCTTTATGCATGGAGAAAGGAGAGATCTGCCCAGCATCTCACTTCTAGAGCATGGCCTTCACCTGCTGCCTGGCCCACCTGCCCCTTCACACCTTATGAAGCTTCTTGCTTCAGGCCTCCATGGAGTTGTGTTAACATCTGCAGATTCTAGCTTCTCTTAGATCAGAACCCTGGTAGTTCAAGAGATTTTAGGAGAGATGAGGACACACTTTTAAAAAATTAAATAGTTATATATTTGTTTTAGTACGATTTTTAGAAAAAAGTTATCAAAACCATAATTTCATGGACTTTTAAATTATTATGATTAAGGGGAAGGCTAAGGAAAAACAGTCCACTTAAAGTTGGCTTTGAAGACTCAAGGCAAGGTGAAGAGAGGACACAAAACAAGGACACCAGATGCTAATCTGAGGACGACTATGTGGAATGAAAGGATGTTTGATAGTCCAAATTAGAAAACATAAAGGCAGTCACCTGCACTGGACGTGTGTGTATAATTGGCAAATGGTAAGATATTCTTTGTCCCCCTCTCTTTCAGGTCATAGACTCTTGTCTTCCCTATCCAGACATTACAAGACAGCGTTTCCAATTTCCACGCTGTTGAGCTAGGCGGTATGGCTCTTTAGCCCTTCTTCTGCACCATGATAGCAATAAAATCTCTTAAGAGTTTAGGAGTCAACTGATTTTGCTTCCAGACAATTTTCCAGTTGTTTAAGGAGCCATAGCAACTAAAAGGATATACTGATGTTTGGTGGTGGTTGTTATTGGTTTTCTTTTTGTTTATTTTGATTTATTTACTTTATATTTAACAAAAGCAGGAAATATCAGTGAAGAGCGAGGGTGGTCAGCCCCAGGTGTCCTTTGCTTCCTGAATAGGAAGTCTTTTGTTAGCATCCATTAACACCTTACAGGACTTTCAAATCAACATGCCCTTCCTGACCCAGATAGGGCTGTGGTCATAAATGGTTCTCTTAGGGGGAAGGTTAATAGTTCCATAGTCCTTACTTAACACAGGATGGGATTTAGGTTTAAGTTCTCACATAATAAAGGCTTCAAAATTTTTACTTTAACAGCTGCTTACCTAGAGCTATGGCAAGACTTACTCCAGACACTTCACTAATATTAACGGATTTATTTTAATCTCCTTAATAACTCCATGACTAAGTGTACCTTATGTCCCCATTTTTGAGTTGAAAAGATGAGGCACAGAAAATATATGTAATGGGCTCACAGCCCTACAAAGAGTGAGAGGAAATTTGAACTATGATTCACATGTTTTCCACCACTATCCAAGGCTGAAAACTACTAAAAAGGGGTCAGGCCCTCATATGCAGATTTATCTAGACTCTAAAAATGAGGTGGAAGAATAAAAGACAATGGTATATTTACACTATGCAGTCCTCCAAGAAGAATCACACATGTCCTCAACAACACACACATACAAACTCACAAATGCACATATAGGGCTGACTTCATAGGTCTGTGCAGTCTCACAGGGTCCTGCACTTAGAAGGACCCCCAAACATAGTTTAAAGCTCTGCTGTAGCCGTCTTGAAATTCTTTATAATTTTTGAACAAGGAATCCTGCATTTTTATTTTGCACTAGGCCCTGAGAATGATGCAGCCAGTCCTACACATACATGCACACACGCACGCATTCACACACACACAAACACACAGAGACACTGAATACAGGTGTGTTCGGAGTAGGAAGAGTTCCTATACTATTTACTACTTGAAGGCAAAACTGTACCTGTTTACTGGTGTATCCCAGGTAATTCACCAGATAATTTGAGTGAATGAATGGAGAGATGGTACTGAACCTATGTATGAGGAACAACAGAACACATCTGCCAGTGACTTACCAGTCCCTACACTGGGAGCAAATCTGCTTATTTGATACCCTCATGGCATCAGCAGCCTACCTTGCAAAATATGCTTATTGAGAGAGGCTGACAGCAGAAATATTCTGTGGTGAGGTCACAAAATTTAATGAACACCACCTCTGAAAATAGCTAGTTCTTTTAATTTGTGTATAGTTATGTAGTTAGACTTCATACTTCTCCTAAAGATGAATATAAATTTGTTGGTTAGTAGGAAGATAAATTAACTAAATAATTTGATCTAGATTAAATTTAGTTCAACCCCAAAATTTAAATTGTCCCTTGAGGCAAAGCTTAGTTTCTCTGGGGGGAAAAAAATGTTTATGTCCTCAAATAATCTTTTGTTTCTCCTGTTCCTTTCTTTAAAACGTCATGTGGGCCAGGCGCGGTGGCTCATGCCTGTAATCGCAGCACTTTGGGAGGCCGAGGTGGGTGAATCACCTGAGGTCAGGAGTTCGAGACCAGCCTGGCCAACATGGTAAAATCCCGTCTCTACTAAAAATACAAAAACATAAACATATCAACCATCATTCATGTGGGAATTAGGCTTATTTGCAATTGTTTTGTCAAAAAACACATTCTGTAAGAATCAATTGGTCATAAGGAGTTTACAATAAAGAGTATTGTATATATTGCTATTATTATTTGTAAGTTATGAGATACATATCCTTTATATCAGTAAAATTTATAATATATAGCGTGTGTGTGTGTGTGTGTGTGTGTGTGTGTGTGTGATATACACAATCCTATCTCAGCTGGTTGTTAGACATTTATCAGAGCCCAAGTTTCTTTCCAAAGAACATTCCAAGTGAGATAACCTCAAAGGCTCTTTGCATTTCTTGCATCCAGCTTAAAATGTAGGTGCTGTGGGAGATATACAGTCTTTCTGTCAGATACAAATGGAAAGTTGTTTGTTTGTTTGGTTTGTTATGGGTCTGCTAGCCTATAAACCAAAGGACAATTGGTCTGCCCTCCATGTACAGTAGTGGAGAAGCAAGACTACCAAAATAAGCGCCCATTTGGAAAAGAGAGGCTGGAAAGTGCACAGTCATCAGTTATTAAAGCACACAGTCATCATAGAAATTAGGCAATTCTGCTTGACAAGAGTAGCAAAGATTTCCTGTCTTGCCATGGGTAAGTTCCTTGGTTGACCGATCTGGCTGAATTTGCTTATTCTCTCTGGAAGGATCTACCAGAGTCGCTTTTCGCCTCCCCTTCTGACTCTCCCCTCCGATGTGGCTTGGTAAAGATGCTCTCCCTAGGGCTATAGAGCATTCAAAGCCAACTTGCTATTGGTGTACTTTTAGTAACCAGGGACTATTTTAGGGGTTTACGAATCATAGAGAATCTGGGGCCAGTCTTAGGAAGAAAGTTCCTTGCAAATACAGTTCCCTTTAAACTTAGAACAGTTTTGTTTTATTTGCTCCTAGTAAAGTCCGCATTTAAAAATAACAGTTGGCTAGGCACAGTGGCTCATGCCGGTAATCCCAGCACTTTGGGAGGCCAAGGCAGGTGGATCATTTGAGGTCAGGAGTTCGAGATCAGCCTTGTCAACATGGTGAAACCCCATCTCTACTAAAAATACCAAAATTAGACAGGCATGGTGGTGGGCGTCTGTAATAATCCCAGCTACTTGGGAGGCTGAGGCAGGAGAATCACTTGAACCCGGGCGGTGGAGGTTACAATGAGCAGAGACTGCACCACTGCACTCCAGCCTGGGCAACAAGAGCGAAACTCCATCTCAAAAAAAAAAAAAAAAAAAAACCCAAACAGTAAATAATAACAGTCAAAAATGTTATCCAGATGTGGATTTCAAGCCTGAGGAACCTCCTCTTTCTTTCATGTTCACGACTCCGTGCTCTGCCCTTCTTTCTTGCCCTGGATTCAATGGCTGTTGTCTAGAATTAGTTAGAAACAGTCAGTTCCCGGGTTGGGGGGGTGGTGGTGGGAAAACAACATCCCAGATCCCATCACTACTGGCAGGCTTTGTGCCTTCTTCCAGTGGAGCACCAGTATGTAGACTGTTTGTCAATCACTGTTTATAATTGCTTCACGTTTGAAGGATGGAACCAATTGCCTTCAGGACTCTTTTCACTGTAACTTGTAGACCAAAGTCAGGGAAAAAGATTCCTTAGAAAATAAAGGTGTTTCTGCTGGGCACGGTGGCTCACGCCTGTAATCCCAGCACTTTGGGAGGCTGAGGCAGGCGGATCACTTGAGGTCAGGAGTTCGAGACCAGCCTGAACAACATGATGAAACCCTGTCTCTACTACAAATACAAAAATTAGTTCGGGCATGGTGGCGGGTGCCTGTAATCCCAGCTACTTGGGAGGCTGAAGCAGGAGAATTGCTGGAACCCGCGAGGCAGAGGTTGCAGTGAGCCGAGATCATGCCACTGCACTCCAGTCTGGGAGAGAGAGTGAGATTCCATCTCAAAAATAAATAAATAAATAAAAATAAAGACAAGGGTGTTTCTTCTCTGCTTGCAGCTCAAGTAGTTCTAGTCTGGTGTCATCTCTTCAGTCAGATCTGGCTGAAGGTGGTAGAGCTACTACATGTCCATATAAAAATCTTTGCCATCATTTCTCCTTATCATATAGCCTCATTTAGCCGATTAGGTGCATTGCCAGTAAAGCAGGCAACAATTAAATCAAAAGTTCTGCCACTACCTAACAAGTATCACCAGCTTTCTGACTTAAAGTCTCTAGGTGCTTATTACCCAAAGCCCCATTTCTACTTCTCCCACAATTTTAGTTTCACATTTTAGGATTACTGAAAGCATCCCATTTCTAGATATCAAATTTTGTTATCAGTTTCACATTATATTTGGCTCTGAAAGGTAGAAAATGGAAAAACAGTAGTTTGAACATATTAATGATTTTGTTTTTTTCACAAAATCAGAAGCCTAGATTCAGATCATCCACGATGGTGCAGCACTTCACCGCTGCGCCAAGCGCTTGCTCCACCTCCAGCATTATATCCATCGTTCAGAAGGTGAAAGGCAGACTACGAGGGGTACACGCGAACTGACCTAGTCCCTGTAGGAGCATTACTGAAAGCCCCTCATCCAAAATAATAGTGATAATAATGAATAATAAAAATTGTAATTTCTGGTAAAATGTATCAAGATATCACCGTAAGAGGAAATCTGATAAAGCTACACTCAGATACATTAAGTTCAGATTTTTCTGTAACTAAATGTTAATTATCTTTTTACTGTAACTGGAATAATTTCCAGAGAAATCTCTGTATTCTGTTGCCAAGGGCAACACTAATGTCAAATTCTTGACTTTGGTAACCACAGTAGAACTTTTATAAGATGGGTTATAAAAACCAAAATTATCTATTGATGATTGGATAAGAGACCTGATTCAACTTTATGGTCTTATAGCAATTTCTGCATTTTATAAATTCAAAAAGAACTGCCCAGCTGGGATGCAGTAATTTCATTTTCTCTAAAATATCAATGTAATCACATAAAAGGGAAAATGTCCCCAGGAGAAGTTCTCTTGCTATTAGCAGTAACATATATAAAACTCTTCTCAGAAAAGGGCTGTTAATCATGTCATTGGAAAGGGCCCCAAGAAGTCATTTATGCCATCTTGATTAGATAAATGAGTATTCTAACCTTAAAAATATATCCAAGGAAGAAGTTTCAAACTCTTCTTCTGCTGGCTTAATTATTATAGGCACTGCCTTGGAGCGATGTTAAAAAAACACTGATGATGCAATTCTTTCAACAGGTATTTATTGAGCATCTACTGTGTTTATAACATAGTAAGAGAATGAGATATGGTCTTTCATGGCAAAGAGATTATAAGGGAGTTGAAGAGATAAAACAGGAAGAAGGAAGAATTTGCCACAAAGGTATGAAATGACCTAAAAAGAAATCCTGAAGGAGGGTGACTCTGTTGGGCTTTAGTAATCAGAATTTGGAGCATGAATCTCAGGAGAGAGAACATTCCCATGCATCCAATTCTTATCAAGTTCTCCCTGACTCTCATCCCTGGCACCTCTCTTACCCCTACTTACTTTTGGTCTCCTTTCTTGCCTTAGTTCAAGCCTCTGTGATTTTCCACCTAAACTATTTTGATAGATGTTTAATTTGCCTCAGTTTCTCAGGTTTTAACTACAAAAGTCTTTAGCAACCCATACTCATCACTATAAGAAAGTAATCTTTAAAATATTGATCTGATGGCTTTTTCCAGGCCTGGGATTAGGGGAAAACAAAGGAAGCACTTGCCTTGAGTATAAAATTAAGTGGCCTTAGAAAACTTGGTAATCAAGATGACTAACTTTTTAATGAAACATTTTTTAAAAATCAAAATTAATGCAAAAGATCCATGATGAAAATGTCAAAATTTTAAATAAAAATAAGATCTGACAGTGCTGTGCCAAGCCATATTGGAGCCTGAGACAAAAGCAAAAATGTATGTTCCTAGAGCCATGTTTTTATCTGTTTTTAAAATGGTTGTTTTCCAGAATATTAAAGTAACTGAAAAAATATTGAAAAGTTGAAAAATAAGTATATTAGAACTCAACATTATTTTATCCAAACATTCTATTTTTAATCAAAAACATTATTGTAATTTTAATGCTTTGGTTTTAATAAAAAGAAAGCCATCAATTCAACTTTTTTTTTTTTTTTGAGACAGAGTCTTGCTTTGACACCCAGGCTGGAGTGCAGTGGTGCAATCTTGACTCACTGCAACTTCTGCCTCCTGGGTTCAAGCGATTCTCCTGCCTCAGCCTCCCGAGTAGCTGGGATTACAGGTGGGTGCCACCACGCCAGACTAATTTTCGTATTTTTAGTAGAGATGGGGTTTCACCATGTTGGTCAGGTTGGTCTCAAACTCCTGACCTCGTGATCTGCCCGCCTTGGCCTCCCAAAGTGCAAGGATTACAGGTGTGAGCCACTGTGCCCAGCCAACAATATTTTTTAAATGTCTTTCTTGTCTTGATGCCTTTGCTCATAGTACTACTTCTGCCTGGAGTGCCCTTGCCCAAATGTACATCAGGCAGATGATTATACATTTTCCAGAAATAAGCTTTTCCTGAACCACCCTCCCTTACCCTTTATTCCCCAAATCAGGCAGAATAGACCATTTTCCCTTGTGGTTTTCACTGTAGTCTGTACTTACCTCTATCAAAGAACCAGTGGCATTTCAAACATATATATTTTATTATTTGCCTTTTCTAAAATAGGACTACCTTATATACACCTGCTTATATACTACGCAGGCATAAAAAGGAATGAGATTATGTCCTTTGCAGGGACATGGATGGAGCTGGAAGCCATTATCCTCAGCAAACTGACAAAAGAATAGAAAACCAAACACCACATGTTCTCACTTATAAGTGGGAACTGAACAGTGAGAACACATGGACCCAGGGAGGGGAACAACACACACTGGGGCCTGTCACAGGGGTTGGGGATGGAGGAGAGAGAGCATCAGGATAAAGAGCTAATGCATGTGGGGCTTAATACCTAGGTGATAGGTTGATAGGTGCAGCAAATCACCATGGCACACGTTTACCTCTGTAACAAACCTACACGTCCTGCACCTGTATCCTGGAACTTAAAATAAAATAAGATTAAATTTAAAATAAATAAATAAAAAAGGCAAGTATTGCTCTTATTCATCATGGAATCCTTGGTGACTAGTATGATGTCTGAGACTCAGTAGGTGCTTAACAATATTTGTTGAATGCCTGGATTAACGGACAAACAAGGGTGAAAAAGTGATAAATATAGTCACAGAAAAGTAAGTAGAAAAGATTTGCTGGAAATGTAGAAGCTATTTTAGATAAAGCCAAACATTTATGTTTAAACTGCAAAAATTCATAGTAAATTACAAAATAGACATGTCAATTTAATTAGTTGGTTAATTAAATATACTTAATTATTTAGCAAGGCTAATCTGTTCACCCTCTATTGAAGGACGAAAGAACTTCAGGCAGGGAGACAAAGTAAAAGTCTATTATAATAGTTTGTGTCTGACGTGATAAGGGTCTATAAAAAGGTGGTGGAAGAAGAAAGCAAAAGCAAAATCTGGATGAAAAGTTATGAAGAATTATTTCATTGGATTTGGTAAAGAGAAGGTGGAATGCCATAAGAAATATTTACATCACAGTACAATTTGTTCTGAAATATGACATAGCTAAAGCTTCAGGCATTGTTCAAGGCCAAGGTCCTTATCAACATCTAGGGTCATTTTGTCTTTTAAGCCCTAAGGCACCATGCCATACATAGTTCCGTAAGTTTTTCATGGACCCATAAAAGTGTTTAAGACATTACAAACAAAAAAATAATCATTGACTCCAAAAAAACAGGAAAAGAAAATAGCAGTGTTGAAATGAACAAGTGTTTGATTCAACCTCCACGGAAATGTTTGAAACATTAAAAATATTTTATTGGCCACACAATATTGCAAGGGAGACAGCAACATTGAAATTAACAAGTGTTAAATTAAATGTCTCTGGATTATGACACTAGGGAAACTAGTTGAGGGCAACTCCACTCAGCCCATGTATATATTACATTTAATGTGGAATGAGAGCATTTTAATATGTGTAATAAAAGATAAGAAAGTCTCCAAAAGTGAGAGTTCATAGAGCCTATGAACTATCAAAACAACCTTGTCTACACTCCATGATGGTTCTTATCACAATGATCATTATCTCTGTACCTCACAGGTGGATTCTGAATGGTGGGTCGATGTCCATAGGAAATGGCTCCAATTGTCTATACTGTTTTCTAAGCATCTTAACCTGAACCCTAAATGAGAATGTAAAATGAAATACTGTATTCCTCGTTCTATTTTTTCAAAGTTTATATTGTGTTAATTTTAGAAAGCAAAGTTTAAAGTGTATGTTTCAGGCTGGGCACAGTGGCTCATGCCTGTAATCCCAGCACTCTAAGAGGCCGAGGTGGGCAGATCACTTGAGGTCAGGAGTTCAAGACCAGCCTGGCCAACATGGCGAAACCCTGTCTCTACTGAAAACACAAAAATTAGCCGGGAATGGTGGCATGTGCTTGTAGTCCCAGCTACTCGAGAGGCTGGGGCAGGAGAATCGATCGAACCTGGGAAGTGGAGGTTGCAGTGAGCCAAGCTCACGCCACTGCACTCCAGCCTGGGTGACAGAGGGAGGCTCTGTCTCAAAAAAAAAAAAAAAAAAAGTATGTTTCAATGTAAACAAGCAAACAAATGCTATTGATGGTAAATAATCACATAGTAAATGTTTCTCAGTAATTGGCATTTTCAGCACAAGAGGATGAGCTGAATTTATCTACAAGTGCTTATGCAATGCATCCTTTGCTTTTACCCTGCCAAGAATGGGGAAACTGGATTTGGATACAATGGATGGGAGGTATACCTAGGCTGAGCTTAGTCACTGACTATCAGAATTGTCCATAAGATCAATAACTAAGAACATTAACCAGTTCTTTAAACTGTCTTGTTGTGTAGCATCCACAAATTGCTGCTCCTGTGCCATTTTGAAAAGCCTGTTCCTAGGGACTTTGTCTTAAACAATGCAAACAATCAATTTACAGAGCACTGATCTTGTTCAAGTCCAGTTGAATTCTCACTGTGACAGTGGCATGTATAGGTGGCATGAAGTGCCGGGAGCAGCAGTGTCTCATTGGCGAAGGCCTGGGTCCTACCTACAGAACCTCAGCAGGTGTGATTGTTACACTGGAGAACACCAAAGGTGACCTGCACTGTAATTCCACTGCAGTGAGCCTTTGTCTGTAGTAACTAAAGTCACTTCTGGAAATAGCTATTTATATACCATTTTTCAGATGAGTAAATTTTCTTTAAGCAATTGTACTGGCTGACTAGGGAAATGGAAGTTTAATTCAAAGAGAGAAAATAGGCTTTGCTTTCAAGGGGGTTTGACTCTGTAAAAAATGTAATTTGTATTTCGAATCATTTAATTCTGGTTTTCTTTTCTAAGTTATCTGAACTAAGTTAATCTTAGGCATCAAATCGTTGGAAATACTCATTTGCTTGGTTTGTTTTATGCTGTCCCCACAAAAAGCTTACATTTTCCTAAAATACCTATTAATAGTTTGTCAGAAAGTCCATATATCCACAAACACCTGCCCTCTGCTTGATATTCACTCTTTTTCTCCCTCTTACAGATCAAACAATTAAGGCACAGTGATTTCCCCAGGGTCACACAGTTCTTGGGTGCTAAAGCTTTTAGTAGATGTTCTATTTTGTGGCTCCGGTCAAAGGATTTTTCCCAACTGGGTTTCAATGTACCCTTAGCTATTTCTTTTATTTCTTAATTCCAGTTCTGAAAAGGCCAAATAGAACTGTTCATGTTAACATTCAACAAAAACATCTGTTACAGGCAGTTACTGACTGACTAGTAATATTCATCTTCTCTGCCAGATCTAAATTGGACCTGGGAGAATTTCCACATTTGCTGGTAAACTATTAAAGGCTCCATATTGGGGCATTTTCCTGAGAGAAGAAATAGCTCACATATCTCTTCTTAATGCCTATGAAGAAAATTGCCCCCAGATGGTAGACTGTGACTTCTTATAGGAAGGAAAGGAGGATTTCACAAAAAGTGGAATGTCTCTTGCTTTGGCTAAGATGTCAGCTCATTTCCCACTGCCAAACTTAGCAACGATGTACACTTGTATCCACATATTCTGCCTCCCCTCGTTACAATGGACAGGCTGAATCCACTCACATCTAATGTCAGCCATTCCACTTGTGTGCAGAATCCCTTTCTTATTCCCCAGCTCTCCTTCTGTAGCTATTCCTTTTCCCCTGCACTATCAAATTTTTTATCTCTACTGGACCCTTCATATTAGCATACATAGAGCTTATCTCTCCCATTTAAAAACAAACTTTTATTTCATATCCTCTCCAGTCATGTCTTATTTTTCTGCTCCCTTCTTTTGTGAAATTCCTTCCAAAAGGTCATCTGTGCTTCCTGTTTTCTTCACCTTTTATTCTCTTCTCAGCCCACACAAATTAGATTGCCATCATGACAGCTCTGCTGAAACCAGTCTTAACAAGGTCGCCAAAGCCTAAGGTGACCATATGTTCTTGTTTGCCCACGACAGTCCCAGCTTACACCTATTGTCTTGGCAAAATTATTAATAACTTTTCTCTTACTCTTAAAAAACCATGGGTTGGAGTATAAATTACGTGGATAATAAATCATCCAACCAATGACCTCCATCTTGCAAATCAGACTGTCACTTCTCTGTACTTGTCTTTCTTAATCTCCCTGAAGTCCTTCTTGTGGACCTTTAAATGTTGGCATACTGCCAGGCTTCCAACTCAGCTCTCTTCTCTCCTCTCCTCTCTTGTCTACCACACTCTCTCTGTAAGTTATCGCACCCAGTCCTGTGGCTTTGGGCACCATCTGTATTCTAATAATTCATGAATTTGTGCCTTCGTCTATGATCTCTTCTCTAAACTCCAGACTTATTCTGCCTATTGGAGAGTTCCACTTGTATATCTAACAGGGATCTAAACTTTAACATGTCTAAAACAGAACTTTTATTTTCCCTCCATCCTTTACTTTTTCTTCCCTAGTGCCCCCATTCTCAGTTGCTAGTTCAAATACTACGTGTCATCCTGTTAGTTCTCACTTTTCTTCACAACCCATATCCAATCTTAAGCAACTTTAATTGACTGCCTCAAAACCTATCATCTACCTGACTACTCTCCATCTCTCCTTGCATCCCTACAGTCCTGGTCACCCTCCATCCTTACTAGGAGTACCAGTGGTCTTCCTGTGTCTATTCCTGTTCCTCCACAGAGCAGCCAGAGTAATACTTTCCAATTGTGTATCAGATTATGTTACTCTTCAGATCACACCCTCCAGAGACATCCCATAGGGCAATGGGGATAAAATCTAGACTTCCTCCCATCACTTAGAAGGCCCTGTTTTCCTCCATGTCTTTGATCTCATTTCTAATCATTCTCTCCTTGCTCTCTCTGCTCTGTCCATGCACATGGCCTTTGTGCTGCAACTCAAACATACCAAGCTTCTTCCTGTCTTGGAACCTTTGACCTTGAGGTCCCCTCCACCTGGAAAACTCTTCTCTGGGCCCCCTAATGGCTTTGCTGTATCACTTCCTTCAGTTCTGACTCCCCAGTTATTATAGCACCCCCATCACTCTCAACTCTTTTACAAGGCTTCATTTTTCCCTCTAGCACTTATGATTCCTCCAAATTGTACTGCCTTTTTATATGCTTATTTTCTATCCTCCCTATCATAATGTAAGAACAAGGAATAGAACAAGGGGTTCTATCTGTGTTATTCATCCCAATATTCAGAGTGTCTAGTTTACTATGACCATATATTAGATGTTCAACCAATATTTTCTGAAGGAATGAGTCACCCAGTTTTCAACTGAGTGAATTTTGAACGGTCCTCACTTCATCAAGTATCTGCTCCCTTTGGAATTTGTGGACTATTTTGTTTCATTGTCTGCATTTTTTAGATCTGTCTAGTTGAATGATACTCCCACAGTCTGTAAACTCCCAGAAGGCAATGACTGAAGGAGCCAATTAATCTAATTTAGCCTCCAAAGAGCTGCACATCAGGGTGCCTGACTTTTTCGTGTCCGTTTTAGACAGGCAAACATATCCATGTGACTATAAAGACAGTAGTGAAGGTCTCATATCTCAACAGCTCTAGACTCTCTTCCCTGCTAGTTTCTTGTTCAATCTCCACATAAATCTGAATTGGGTTTCACATCTGATTCTTTAGGTGAGGGTTGGAGTCAAAGATAGAGTGAGAAATACACATCTACTCCCCCAACTCCCAAGAGAGATGAAAACATACTGAAACTGTCAGAAGAAGAATAGTCAAGAGTATATATTAAATCATTTATGTATGTCACATGTGGAAAAATAAAAATAACTATCTTAAACCAATAGAGATAGCTATCATAACTACATCTAAGCAATCACTATCTCCTCATCTTCAATTTTTGTCACGGGAACCTGTCTCCTTGAAGGCTAGATGCTCAGTTCTCCCAAATGAACACTTAATTCTCCCATGTACCTTGCTCTAGATCACCTCTCTTAGTGGTTTATGGCAGTGTGCTCTCTTCCTGAAAGCCTAAGGCCAAGCAGTGACCCTTTTGCTGGCACTGAAGCTGGGACAAATGAAGGCCTTTGCGGATTGTGCAGAGTCATCTGGGCACATGCAGAGTTTTCACGTGCTTCATAATATGGTAAATATTGCAAGTCAACAGCTATCTAGATTGCAATATAAATAGGTTGATGATGACAAAATGTTTTAGTATGAAGACATCAGTTTAACTGAAGAAGTCATAGCTATCAGGCCTCACCATGACTAGGATGAAAGATCCTTCAAGACTGCCTGCCACTTCTTCCCTGATTCTATGTTCCCCTAAGGAACCTTCCGGCTACTAATTTGGCTTCCCAAGTATTCTGAAACCAGAAAGGAAGTGTGACTGTCCCCCAACGTAAGTTAATAATTGGTCATATGATCTTTGCTTTTAAAATATTTATTCCTTTTAAAACAGTAATTTTATTTCCTATGACACTAATAATACGGTAAAAAAAAACAATTTGCATAAAAATGTTTATAACAGCATCATTTATAATGGCAAAATTTTTGGAATAACAAATGTTATATATCTAAGAGTGGTTTAGTAAAACACTTGACTCATTCTTATATATGCTGTCATTAAAAACATATTTTAATGTCTACATAATGACATAGAAAAATGCTCACAACATAACGTTGTGAGAAAAAAATAAAACTGTTTAATATGATTCAAAATTTATAAATGTTGTGTGTGTGTAGGGGGTGTAAAATACTAGAAATATACCAAAATATTAATAATGCTTGCCTCAAATGATTATTTTAAAGACTGTTCTTACTCTACTTTATATTTTTCTTCTATCTTATATTTTTTGTAATTTCTAAATTTTGCATAAGTATATAATACTTTTTAAATCAGAAAACTATGCATAAATTTACATCTACTTAAATAGTATTTTAGTCAAAAATGATTTCCTTTCAGAGACATGCCACTTTTTAAATACATTTTCCCCCATCAGAAAAGTACATTTACTTTACAGAGGTCACTAAACTCTAAGATAGTTATGAAAATCATTAAGGATGGACTCCCTAAGATTATGCAGTTTTAAAGTGTTTTTTAAGTGAAGGCATAAATAGCATAGTTCAGGGAACTGTAAGAATTTTCATTGTTAAGTATGATCACAGTGATGAAATAATACAATTAAAATTCTTATTCCAAATCTAATGCCCAGATGCCTATAACTCATCAGGTGCTTGAGGAGTTAATTTCCAGAAAAATGAGTAAGTAGCATGAATTGTGACATATCTATTCTCCTACCCCTCCCCCCATCTCTGAAAATATCCAGAATTTGCTTTAAAAGCTATGCAAAAATGGCAACACCCCATACAGATAAAAAAGATCAAGGGAGGGAATGAAAGATGAAGCAGCAGATGAGATAATAGACAAGATAATTACAGAGCTTTAAAAGCCTTGGATTTATTTTTAAGATGTAAGAGCTCTATTTAGAAAAGCCCATAGCTAACTTTATGTGAATCTTGAATGAATTGTTCTGAAACATGTGAATAGTAATAAAATGAAGGAAAGAAGAGAGTTCACTTTGTTTTCTGTGCAATGACGATCCTGACTGTCCCCATGGTTAACGTGGCCTGGTGATGTTCTGTCCTTTACATGAAATGTTAATGCCACTGACTTCCCCATGGGTAGATCAGGGCTTGAGGTTTTGTAGGATAAGCTATTTCCCTCTCTCTGACTTTTCACCGTGGCCCACAAAATAAAATTGCTGTGGTTTTAAAAGAATTAAGAAGCATCTTTCTGCCTCTCTCTTGCTTCCCAATAAAGGAATAGTAACATCTCAGTTGTGAGGTCAAGAACAAATGAAACCTTTTCTGTGCTTTCATTTTTAAGCTGTTCTGTTCTCATATGGTACTTGCCCTTTTCTCTGGAATTTGGCCATTAAACACATATAGCATTCTCTCCATGCATAGACCATTCTCCGCCATGCTCTGGCCTAGCGCTCTAGGCCAGAGGTCTTCTGTTTGCACTGCTTTGTATTGGATGGGTAAATAGTTACCCATGGCCTAGATGCAAGGTCTAGTGAATATGTAAAAGCTGATCTTTTGGCCTCTATCTGACTCAGTTGTCTGTTTTTAGGTGGTTCCAAGTTAGGAGAGAGAAAAGAGTTTGACTACTACTTACTTCAGAAAGCCCAAAAAGGCTGCATTTCCTTGAGTGATCTTCAACTTATACTGATATGTCCACATTAGTTCAGGATGGATCTCTCACTTAGGCAACAAGATAAGGCTATATATTGCCAGTATTGCCAATCAAGTGAAAGGTTGAGGTTTAGGCCACAAAATGTATTCTAATTGGTACAATTTATAGGTATAATTTATCTGACTGTAGGGTTCTAGAAAACAAAATCTCAGCATTATTGGGAAGGATAGATTGTCTATTGATGACTTCAGGATTAGAGGAAGCACTGTGGCTTCTTGAAGAAGAGAATGAGTTAGGAATTTATTTTGAAAAAAAATCATTTATAAGAAATTTTAATCTGTCGCAATCTAGAGTCCAAATCTGAGTGGCAATGTTAGGCATTTTCAGCAGGAGACTAATTTAGAACCATATTGAGTGTGTGGAGATGTAGTTCCTTAAGTGTAGGTAAACAATTTACCTTTAAAACTAAGCAGAGTGTATTATGTCACTCTTGGTCCTTCAGGACATAGCTGCTAAGACACACGGAAACAAGCAAAGGTTTTATCGGCAGAACCGTCTGTGTGAGAGAAAATGGGAGACCATATGCAAGTGTGGCACTGAGTGTAGGGGAAAGAAAAAGGACAGGTTGAGTAGAAACATCTAGGTAGCAAGACTGTCAGGGAGTCCTATATCTCCCAGGAATGGGCCTGCCTCAGTATCCCTGCCCCATGAAGCCAATGGCTGGAATAACCCTGGGAAGTGTGTCCAGGCACAACTCACAGGTGTGGGGTTGAATTTCAGAATGTCCCAGCTGGGACCCTTCGTCAAATAGCTCCCTGTCATTGGGGCCTGCAAAGCACATTACCAAGGCCACCTGACCCAGGATTTAGTAACCAAGAGAAACAAAGTTAGATTGTTTTCAAAGCTGTATTTCCACTGTAATTTGCTAACAGTACTCCACCAGTGGAATGTTTACTTACCTAGGAAGCAACTGATTGAGAAATTCACCATTTTTAGTATATCATGTACATAACTGAGAAACAGTCAAAGGAAAATAATTTGCTAATGAACAAGACAAGCTCAAGGGGTATTCAGAATTTGCCAAGAATCATTCATTAGTGCCCCCACAGGTAAAGTGCGGCATACAGTATTCCATACTGTTTTTTTTTAACAAGGACAGTGTTTGCTCTGAATACTAGGTCCCTATTACCTGCTAAATTTCTGAATTCCCAATATGTGGTGTGTGTGTGTGTGTGTGTGTGTGTGTGAGAGAGAGAGAGAGAGAGAGAGAGAGAAATGTGTGGCGTAAGACAACTGAGGAGAGAAGCAGAGAGATTTGAGATCCCTAAAGCTCAAACACATGTCAGTGTTCAGTCAATAGCTAGCTGGCACATGTGGAGCTAAATGTAAACGTATGTTTTTGGTTTAAAAAACCTTGTCCTGACTGCCAGAGGAAGAGAGGGGTCTTAAAGTTTGCTTTTAACCATCCTGAATTTATAATAGGGTGGTCATACGAAGCAAAACATAATAAAATACATTTATCGGAAACACATTTATGTTTGTACCAGAAGAATAGGGTCATAATAATCTATCTAAAAGTTTTATGGGAGATTATTTAGGCATTTATTTTTCAAAGCTTTTGCATATTTCACATAAGCCTGTGTAATGTAATTTTTATAATGGTTCCTCAGATAAATCATTTTTACTATCACCAAGATCTTTTTTCATCTGAGTGAATGAGGATGAGGTGATGTTTCTTTGTTGTAAAGTTGAGGATCTGAAATGGTTTATAGGGCACGTCGTCATCAAATCTCTTGATTTTGCCATGCAATAGGATGGGGCACAAGTGTTCTATAAAATAGGTATGCTGTCTACCTAGTCCTGTCCACATAGAGTCACTTTCTGATCACCAAGGTAATCCAAGAGTAGAATATTTGGTCTTCAGAACTTTTCACCCTCATTTAATAGCTGTTTCTCAGTTGTGTGCCAACATTATGCCCTTCACTTCACTTGATGAAAAATATTTAGAAGTGGCTGTGTGAAACATACTGTTTCATATTGCAGGGATATTATTGAGGCCATTGTCTATTATATTAAAATATCCCCTCCTTGGAGAAATTTTTTCCATCTCAATTCTCGGAAATATTGTGTTTTCCCAGCATACCTGATAAATGCTTCCTTCCAGGCACTTTGAGTCTTGATTCTGATCATGCTTTTCTCTTCACGTTGGCCAGTGGGAGTCTCAGAGGCAAACTCACAACTCAACTTTAATCATTGTGCAGACATCTTAGCGCACATGTCTGTGTCTAAAATTTACCCATATTCTACTCTAGAAGAGTTGTTATTTTACCTTAATGTGTTTGTTTGCAGTCCATAGCAATTAGCTTTTGGAAAAAATATATGGTGTAAGTAAAACAAATGTAAATTTTCTGGAGTTTTACAGTAAATGTAAAACCAAATCTAATTCATTTCAGATCCACAAGAGACTTTCTTCTTTTTCTCATGATCTCTAGGACTGAAAATGACACTGTACCACATCTCCTAGAAGAAGGCAGCTAATCAGCAACACAGCATCTTGTGATGGATCACATCTCTGTTTTACTGAAGTGAACTGATTTTGACAATAGTTATACTGACACATTCCATGAGTGCATGCTCGTGTATGTGTGTGTGTGTGTGTGTGTGTGTGTGTGTGTGTGTGTGTGTGAATAACAGAAGATTTTGAGATCTACCAGGAGATAAACAAAGAAAATGGTGACATTTCACCTGGCTTCCCTCTACTGCCTCTCCCTCCATAATTTTTTGGTCTTCCAGAGCTGAGTCATATTGACAAGTTCAATTCTCTCTAAAAGCACATCTCTCACCCTTGCATTGCCACTGACTCACGTACCTGAACTCTTTCTTTTATATGGAACATACTTTTACTTTTGAACTCTAACTCATTCCTTCATTGCCCTTCCCAGCTTGGTTTTCTTCCTAGTTTTCTTCTGTTCTTCACAGCCTTCAACAGTGAGCAAAGTAACATCTGATGCTCTTGTTACACAGCTTTTTTTTTTTAGAGGCCATTACAAACTTACAGAGATAAAAATAACAATATGAAGGATGTATTGTGCAAATCTTTTTAAAAGCCTACAAAACAGCAGAAAGAAATCAATTAGAATTGCCATGGCAACTACCAACAATTTTATATGCAAGAACGAAATAAAATAAGAAAAGTAACAAAATAGAAAATGCATAAACCAATTCAAATACCATGAAGTGTTTATGAAGTAAACACTGTAGAGTGAAGCTGCATGAAAATAGATTTCATTAAGGTAAATGAAACATAGTTTAACTCTTTATTACAAGTGAGCGAGGTATATATTATGAAATAAACTATTATTGATGAACTCTTAATGATATAGTTTTTTAGTTAAAATAATTTTTGGAAAACAAGTTTACAGATCGGAAGAGTAAATTAAAATGTATAAAGTGTAATTAAGAATAATATTTTTTCTAAGCATTTATTTCTTTACTTCTAAGAATACTTAAAGCTCATATATTAAATTTGATAGCTAGAGGTAAATTAAAGAAGTAGGACAGGATATGTAACTAAAATACCTGATGGAAATTAGAAAAGAACAGAATTCTAGGACATGCTCTGGACTTCTGTTCTCACCTTCTAGAGTTAAGGTATAGACTTTCTCATCCTAAATTAGTGATTCTCTATCCTGCCTGCACATAAAAATCACCTGGCTTATCCAGATCTATGTATCCCAATATTACAATGTCTGGAACCCATACCAAATCTATTACATTAGGATGTCTGCAGGTGTAATCTGGTCATTTGCATTTTTAAGGCTTTCACATGATTATATTTGCAGCCAGTGTTGGGAACCAGGGCTGAATCCATCCCTTAGCCTGCTTGCACTCTTACCTACCTACAGTATTATCAGGAAATTCAGTATCTCCCTGTTTGGATTCCTTTGTGTGGTAGGCAGAATAGAGGCCCTCCCAGTAGATGTGTTTCCTAATCCCTGGAACCTGTGAATGTTAGGTTTCATGGCAAAGGTGAATTAAGGTTGCACATGGCTTTAAGGTTGGTAACCAGCTGACCTAAAAATGGGAGAAATATCCAAGTGAGCTCAATATAATCACAAGGGTTCTTATGAGTGGAAGAGAGAGGCAGAAGAAAAAGAACTGGAGAGGCAGCAGTGTAAGAAGGACTCAGCCTCACTGCTGAAGGAAGGGATTGTGAGCCAAAATATGTGGGCAGTCCTCAGTTGCTGGAAAGGGAAAGAAACAGATTCGCCTCTAGAGTCTCCAGAGGGATGTGGCCCTAACTACACCTCTATTTTTGCCCTGTGAGACCCAGTTCAATCTTCAAACCTACAGAACTGTAAGATAATAAATTTGTATTGTTTTAAGCCACTAAGTTTGTGGTAATCAAAGCAGCAAGAGAAAACAGATATACCTTGTCTCCATAAATTATCCCCCAAATACTGGGTCTTATGTAGTCCAAAAACATCAGTACAACTTAAACATCTAAGATGTTTTTCACGGTCCTCCCATGTTGCTACTGTGAATATGCCCTTTGCGGTCCCATGGAAGATTCTTGGTCACTCTGAAATACTGCCTCACTATCCAGATTCCCATTCAGGCCTCTGCAGTCCTTTCAGAGATATAGCTCCTTCCATTTTAATCTCAGCCAAAAGTTCCCTACAGTTTTTCTTTCTCAGATTTTCCAGCGGCCTCTCTTCCTTTCAGGAATCTAGTCACGATTTATGTAACTTTCACTTTTCTAATCTAAAATATAAGCTGCCTGATGATACCTCCTTTTCAGGGTGAAAGACAACTTGTTTCAAGAGGCAGCTTCTATGTCACCTGTCCTCCGTAATCGCTAGGTACACTGGCTTTCATCTTACCATTACCGTGTCCTGCACCTACATCTGGAAGTAGAGTTCACTTCAATGGTGCCAGGACTTCTTCTTCTCCCTTCTTCCCAAATATGAGTTCCAAAGTTGGTTATCTGGCATGTCCCTTCTCATATAGAGTCAAAAACACAAATCAGTTCATCTCTAGGAGAGCATTCTATTATATGTGATCTCCCACTCTAACCTGAGAATCACATAGGCTCACAATTAATGTGAGGAAACCACAGTTAAACTGTTCTTATTTTTCACAGGATCTTTTGGATCCTAAACTGTGTTTATATGTCTGCCAGCCTGGGATGAGCTAGAGAGGTAGTGGAAGGACTATCGAAACTTAAGAAAGACATCACCACCATTGAAGACATTACTCAGAAAATAACACTGATGATTCCACGGTGACATTGTGGCATCCTGTGTACATTGGTAATCTCACCTTTCACCTAGTCACTGCACTGGAGTTCATCTCCATCCACATGACCATTCAAAACTCTATGAGGAAACACTTGATATTCACTGTTAATGGCGATGTGCAAGACTGTACCTGAAATTTAATTCTTCTTACCACTTTGCTTTCCTCTGGAGAGAAAGCACCAGATGTACCTCTAATTCTGTCCTAACACAGGGATAGCTGTGTGTTCAAGCATAATGATGCTATTTTACAGTTGCCCCTACCTTGAAATAAAACATAATCAGTAAGGAATTCTTGAAAGCCGGTAAGTGGAAATAGCAGAGTAGACGTATTGATATAGTATATGAGGAGCACCTGGTAGAAGGGCAGTGGGGTGGGAGGGGGGAATGGGAAAGAGGGAGAGAGCAAAATTATGAGCGAGATGGATTGAGTGCAAACTGGTGAAAGCATGAAATTTATGTTTATTATTTTTTTCCTTTTAAGTTCCAGAATCAGGGATTTTGTTGTGGGTGGAAACTGTACTGGGTTATGATATGTAAATTATATTTCAATAGAGCAGTTAATTTTTCAAAAGGCACTGGGTACCTGTTTCAGCTTTAGATCCAGTGTTTCTTGTAGGTTGAGAGGTGTCCTGGAATCCCAATCCAATTTCAGGAGAAAGAGGCAGCTTAATGAGACTGGAGGAGGAGTGGATGCATTCTGTTCTTTACTCCTGTCACTTCAGCCAAGTGATATGCACTACTGTTTAATTTAATCCATTCTGTCTCCTAGAACAGGCAAAGCTTATTTAATGCCATGCAAAGTGTTTACCAATGCAGGAATCAGCTCCAAAAGTGAATATTTTAAAGTCCCTAATGGGCCCTGCTTAGAACTAAAGGTTACAAAGGAAAGCATTTTATTTTGATTTTCTCTTCAATATTGAGGGGGCTAATAAAGGTAAATGTTGTGATGCAAATAAATTAGAATCCTGAGTGTCTTTGTAAAGCCAACAGAAAACATGGAATCCTTGTGGGGAAAATTACACAAGTAGGTTATGAGCTCTGGAGTACTCTAAATGAATAAATAGTGTGCTGGGGAGACTGTATACACATAATACATGTCGGTAAGTTCACATATGTTCTGTATAATGATTGGTAACTATATAAGACTCTAACAACAACAACAACAGCAACAACAATTCAAAGAAAAACATATATACATGCCTTCCTAAAGTTAGCAGATTAAAAACATAAGATCTAATTGTTCTTTTTTTTTTTTCTTTTGTGTGGTTTTTATGTTGACATCAGGAAAATACATTGCAGTGATTTTGGTGCTACGCAGGCCTCAGTTTGGGGGCCAGCTCTACCACAAACCAGCTTTTTGAACTTTTTGACCCTGGGTAAGTTATTTTATCTCTCTAAATCCCTGTTTTCTTGTAAGCTTAAAAGTGTGAATTAAAAAATACCATGAGTAGTTATTGGTAAGAAATAATATAGGCAATAAAAGTATGAATAAAAAAATACAATGATTAGTTATTAGGAAGAAATAATGTATGCAAAGTACCTTGTATATAATTTGTGCTTATTAAATGTCAGTCTCCTCCCTTCCCTTTAATAAGCCTGTTGTGCCTAATAACAACTGGAAATCAGTCTTTGGTAAAAATATGAAAGGAACAGAGAGGAATGAAAGAATTTGAATGGGCCAGAAATGTAAAAGATGGTAAAATTTCCTTAAATTGTGGGGCAATTATAAATTGATTTTTCTCAATATCCTTCCATTGTAGCTAATAAACTCCTTTTCATATTTGTATTTAGAGATACAGAATATCCCAGAAAAGAAAACAGGACGAAATTAAGTGCATTTAAGACCGTCTTGAGAAGGCTTGTCATTCAGAAAAGCAAAATAAGTAAAACCCTAAAGCAGTGATGTTTGAAGTGTGGAACATAAAATCAATATAATGGTCTCAAACAGCGTTTTATAAAGTTAAATAGAGTAGAATGGAACATTTCAGAGTGCATCAAATCGAATAAGGGTAAGCTTTATTCCATGAAACTATTATTTCAGATACACACACATACCATGCATGTGTGTGTATCAGGTCACAATGTAAAAGGTATTTCTTACTGTGGGTTGTAAGGAAAAAAAAATATTTAAAAGCCACTGTTCAAAAGGGAAAGAAATAGCTATGTTCGTTTTCAATAAATTAGAATCTCTCTTGGCCTTGTTCAAAGTCATGGTGTCATTGCTTTTAGGGGATGTAGACTTCTATCTCAAGATTCTTGTCCTTGAGTCATCTCCAAACGATTCACATTATTTCAGATCATGATGTACTTTTGTCAATATTTCCACATATTTCATCAGGAAAATATATACGAAATATTATCAAGTTGAAGTAAGAAAAAATGTAAAAGGATATTTTTATTTTCTTCAGATTCCTGATAGCTACTCCGAAAGATAGTAACAAAAAAATATTATGAGACAGGAAATACCAGATAAACTCACTCTGCTTTTTTCTAAAGAATGTTTTCTGCCGGGCGCAGTGGCTCACACCTGTAATTCCAGCATTTTGGGAGACTGAGCCGGGTGGATCATGAGGTCAGTTCAAGACCAGCCTGGTCAAGATGGTGAAACCCCATCTGTACTAAAAATACAAAAATTAGCCAGATGTGGTGCACCTGTAATCACAGCTACTCTGGAGGCTGAGGGAGAGAACTGCTTGAACCCAAGAGGTGGAGGTTTGCAGTGAGCCGAGATCACGCCACTGCACTCCAGCATGGGCGACAGAGTAAGACTCTGTCTCAAAAAAAAAGAAAAAAGAAATTTTTCTAAGTCATCCAATAGCTGTAGATCAATGAAAGCATTTAAGTGCATAGATAGATGTAAGATATTGGCAAAGGAATTGACTCAGAAAGAGACTGGTCTTGGTTAAAAAAGAAAACAAAACAATTGGCTATATAGGAGCTAATGCCTAATTAACTCCTACTCTGGGCCTAACATTCCATCAAGTGCTGTAACATAATTATTTTATTTAGTCCTTAAGCAAAGGCAGGTAGTATATATTCCCATTTTACAGGTGAGAAAAATGAGCCTCTGATTGGTTACTACCCCAAGACACCCACAATCCTAAACCACATCTGTCTGCATAATTCCAAGGCGAGATGTATCTGCCCCACTTTTTGTCGAAGCACCTGTCCTTCAGGTCCTGCTCCTTGCCCTTTTCCTGCCCTTTTGCCCCATGGAAACCATTCCTTCACTCCTGTTAGTGCTTCATGCTTTCTTCCCATCAGACCTTATTTTCCATATTAAGTTATTTATGTCAAAATGCACATAATGACATTGCTTTGCCTCACATTTATAAAAGGAATCAAACCTTTGGCTACAGAGACTCCTCCAAGATGGAATTTCAAACATCAGGGAAAAGGTCTAGGAAATTTTAGGGATGGGAGGTGGGGGAAGAAGAAAGGGAAAGGAGTATATTATGATGCTCTTATATCTTACCAATGCAATGTTGTTCATCGCATAACAACTTCTAATCCCTCTTCAGGACCCCCATGACTCTCCTGTGTGCTTTGCATTCCATATCTGTTCAAGTCCAGTCTGCTTTGCTTACATGCTGAGGTTTTTCTTGTTTAAAACGGAAACAAATTACAGTTAAGTAGGCCACTAAAATGTTTTTTAAACTATCAATTTGGCAGACACCTCATTTTCTTCTGCCTCTGTAATTCCATTCTGTACACCAATGAATGCACACACGAAAAGTGACTGGCAGACAGAATTTAGAATCCATGAAAAGAAGTAACCATTGTCTCCCTTCTACCAGAGCTCAGGTTCTTTATTGTAAAGTTGATGTTTGGTCCTTAGATTTTCAGGCCACAGAAGCCCAGTTCTACCCACAAATAAAGGTACTAGGGCCCTCCTTCTTCACTTCACCAGATGTCAGGATTCTCTTTTGGTCTTAGTGGTTCTGGTTGCTCCTTAAAGGTAGCCACATGGTAATGACTTATTAAAGATGGTTGGATGAGACAGGCATTGAGTGCAGACTGGGCAAATTCCCACACAATTAAAGTCATGTTGGTATCAGCACAGGCATCTGGGTGTAGGTTTATAACATTTCCACTAATGCAAAGTCATGAGGACAATCTCCTATATTATTATCTGGAAACAATGTTGTCTTGCCTTTGACATTTAGGTCTATAATTTGTCTATAATAATTAACTTACTTATGTTGTAAGGAAGAGGTAAAATTTTATTCTTTTTTTCCATTGAATATCTCTTTGATCCAGTTCCTTCTATTGAAAAGACTATCTTTTCCCTTCCTTCCTACATTGCCTCTTTTATCCAAATTCAAGTGTCCAAATATATGTGTGTCTGTTCATTGACTCCCTCTGTCCTGCCCTCAGTCTGTTTGTCTAGACTTATGCCAATGCCATACTCATTGGATATCATGTAGAATGAGTCCCCTGACTTTGTTATGCATCTTTAAGAAAATCTTGGCCATTTTTAGCCTTTTATATTTAAAAATAAAATTTTAGAATCAGCTTATCTAGTTCTATTAACCAATCTGTTGAGATTTTCACTGAGATTCCATTGAATCTATATATAAATTTTGAAAGAATTATAATTTGAATAATTACATTTTCAGTTTCCAATATATATGTTCATAGGATACCTCTCCAGTTACCCAATATATAGTTTTTTTATCCCTCACCCCTCTCCCAACCTTCACCCCCAAGGCCTCAAAGTCCATTGCATCATTCTTATGCCTTTGTGTTCTCTTAACTTAGTTCCCATTTATAAGTGAGAACATACCATCTTTGTTTTCCATTCCTGAGTTACTTCACTTATGATAACAGCCTCCAACTCTACCCAAGTTGCTGCAAAAGACATTTTATTCCTTTTTATTGCTGAGTAGTATTCCATGGTGTATATATACCACATTTTCTTTACCCACTCATTAGTTGATGGGCACTTATCCAATCCTTTATTTTCTTTGTTGCTTTGCTACACCAGCAAGTTATGTTAAAAAGAGTATGAAAAGAGAGTATGTTTGCCCTCTTGTTGATCATAGAGGACACACTTTCAATTGTTTATTCTAAGGATGTTATAAGGATTTCTTTTCTTTCTGCTTTTTTTTTTTTTTTTTTTTTACAAATTTTTATTATGAATAGTAACCAATCAGAGGCTCATTTAAATTTGATGATATTGTACCTTATATTCCCGGGAAGATATAACCTGGTCATAATGCTTTCTTATATTTTATTTAAAACGTTTACATCTATATTCATGAATGAAAGTGACTGGTAGCTTTTCCTTCTGTTATTGCATTTGTTAGCATTTCTTATCAAGATTATGCTAGTCTTACAAAGTGATTTTAGGACTGCACCCCGTTTTTTAAAGTTTTTAAACCTGTAATAATTTCTTCCTTAAAGTTGATAGAACTTACCATTGAAACCATCTGGGTGGGTTTAGAGTTCTATTTGTGGAGAGGATTTCAATCATCGAGTCAATTTTATGGGCCTGTTCACAGTCTCCATTTCTTAAATAAGTTAATTTGCCTAAGAATTTCTCCATTTCATCTAAATGTTTAAATTTGTTGACATAAATTCACTCATCGCATCCTCTTTTCATGTCTTTTTAATATCTGTAGAATCTGTAGCAATATCTGTTTTTTCATTCTTGATATTGATTAATGGGCCTTCTTTCTCCTTTTCTGGATCAGTTCTGCTAAGGTTTTATCTCTTCTATCAACTTTTCCAAGGAACTAACTTTTGGCTTTGTTGATCCTCTCTATTGTATGTTTATTTAAATTTTTTAATGTCTGCCCAAATCATTATTCATTTTTATTTCTAATTTCTCTGGGTTTGGTTTGCTGTTCTTTAATAATATCTCTACAAGGATGCTTAGATCATTGATTTTTTTTTTAGCCTTTCTTCTCTCTAACATAATTAAGTACAGTACTGCATTAGCTGCTGTCCACAAGCTTTGATTTGTTGTATTTTTATCACCATTTAGTTCAAATTATTTCTAATCTCCATTGTGATTTATTTTACCCATTAGTTATTTAGAAGTAAATTTCTTCATTTCTAGATTAATTTGTATTAATATCTAGTATAACTTCATTGGATTAGAAAACATATTCTACTGAGAACTTTGTGACTGTGCAAGCTTGAAAAGAGTAAGTTTTCTGCAGCTGTCTCTATTAGGTCAATTTTGTTAATCATGTTATTTAAATCTTGTATGTTCCTTCTTTTTTGTTTTATTTTTCTATAAATTACTCAGTCATAATAAAAATATCTCACTATGATTGTGGATTTGTCTATTTTTCATTTAATTATGTCAATGTTTCCCTCACATATTTTGAGGCCCTGTTATTAGGTGTGTGCAAATTTTAAACTGTTATTTCCTCATGGTAAATAGGACATTTTATCGTTATGTAGAGATGCATATCTATAGAGCTTATTATACTATATTTATTATATAAAAAGAGTGTATTAGTATAGCTATAGCTGATTTCTTTGGATTGGTGTTTAAAGGATTATTTTTTTCTTTTTACTCTCAAATTTTCTATATCCTTATATTTTAGATAAGTTTTTATAAACAATACATAATTGTGTTTTCTTTTGTTTTCAATCCAATTTGCACTTTTTGCTTTCAAATTGAGTTTTTGATCCTTTTATATTCAATGTAATTACCGATACATTTGAGTTAAACTTATCATCTTATTTTGTGCTACTTATTCCAGTTGTTCTATTTGGATTTTTTTATCATTCCAATTTTTGTCTGTACTATCTTCACAGTTGTAATTTTTCAATTTTTAAAGTAATTTAACTGCAAGTAACAACATTTTTTTTGTTTTGTTTGTTTGTTTGTTTCTTTGTTTGTTTGGTTTTTTTTGTTTTGTTTTGTTTTGTTTTTGCCATATCAAACTTCGGTGTTAATTGAAAACCCTTCCATTGCTCGCTGGCTTCCTTTGTTACTATTGAGAAGTCAGTTCTTAGTCTAACTGTTCTTCCTTTGAAAGTAACTTGCTTCTTTTCTGATGCTTTAAGATTTTTGTCTCTGTCTATTGTTGTCTGAAGTTTTACTACAATGTCTGGGCGTGAGTTTCTTTTTTTTTTTTTTTTCAAGACGAAGTCTCGCTCCGTCGCCCAGTGGCTGGATCTCAGCTCACTGCAAGCTCCGCCTCCCGGGTTTACGCCCTTCTCCTGACTCAGCCTCCAGAATAGCCGGGACTACAGGCGCCGGCCACCTCGCCCGGCTAGTTTTTTGTATTTTTTAGTAGAGACGGGGTTTCACCCTGTTAGCCAGGATGGTCTCGATCCTCCCGTCTCGGCCTCCCAAAGTGCTGGGATTACAGGCTTGAGCCACCGCGCCCGGCCTGGGCGTGGGTTTCTTATAATTTATTTTGCTTAGGATATATGGAGATTCTTAAAGTTGTGGATTGATATCGTTTTTGCTTTTGAAAAATTCAGAGCTCTTATTTCTTCCAATTTTACATCTGTCCCATTCCCTTCACACTTTCTGGGCTAGAACTTGTCACTGACCACTTACGCCTCTTATCCACTCTTTTCCAATTCCTCCCTTTTATTTATGTGTGCTGCATTCTGGAGGATGTTTTCTTCTTGTCTTCCATTTAAAATTATTTTTATTTAGCTACATTTCATTTGCTCTTAAGCCCATCTTAATTTTGCGTATTATATTTTGGATTTTTTTCTTAATATGTCACATTAAATTTTACAGTTTCCATTTCACCGATGTTTTAAAGCCTGGAATTTATTTCATAAATGTAAAAAGCATAGTTCTTTGTGAACCGTATCTGATCATTTCAATAATTCATGTATTGGAGGCTTTTTTGTTGCTTCTCTGTCTTCTGTTACTCATTCAGTGATCTTGTTGCCTTGTAAACCCTTATTTTTCATTTTATGATGGAAATTATATTTTATAAATCATATGGAGGAAGTGTTGAGGCTTGTTATGATGATGTCTTTCTCTTGAGAGGATATTCATTTGCTCCTGCAAATAGCAGTGTGTGTTATCATTCCAGAAATATCTTAATATAATGTCAGAGTTGAAGTTTACTTGTACTGTTAAATGATGCAAAACTGACTGCAATTCTATGCAAGGGCTGGTTTCCTAGCAGCTACTCCTCATATTGAGAGTGTGGCCTTTCAGATTCTCAGCTCAAAGGGGGCTTGAGTTATTAAATCCGTATTCCTGAATCCCTATTCCTGGCAGGTTTTAGTTTCTGATTTCTGTTTGTCCGGCTCTGAGAAATCATCAGAAATATGGTTTTGCTTTGCAGCTGCTTCCCCAGACTTGGCAGAAGCCCTCAGGGGGAAAAAAGTGATTTTAACGGCTGGGTTTATTTCTCTAGTTTCTTGTCTTTTCCTAGATCTTGACTTTAAACTTCCTCACTATCTTGGAAGTCTTTGATGCTTTAAAGTAAGCGCTGTTTGTACTTCATCCAACCTTTTTGGTTGTCCTCAGCAAGGGGATTGATCCAAAATACCATGTTAGCCTTATAGGAGGTAGAAAGCAATAAGATATTATGTCAAGATACATAATTTAGATAGGCTATTTAGAGTCTCTAAGATATAATTTAAAATAATATATGTATTATTATATAAATAGGTAATCATCAAAATAGCTAAAAAGAAAGAGATGGCCAGATGCAGTGGCTCACGCCTATAATCCCAGCACTTTGGGGGGCTGAGGTGGCTGATCACGAGATCGGGAGATCAAGACTATCCTGGCCAACACGGTGAAACCCCATCTCTACTAAAAATACAAAAATTATCCAGGTATGGTGGTGCGCTTGTAATCCCAGCTATTCGGGAAGCTGAGGCAGGAGAATCACTTGAACCCAGGAGCGGAGACTGCAGTGAGCCGAGATCGCGCCGCTGCACTCCAGCCTGGCGACAGAGCGAGACTCTGTCTCAAAAAAAAAAAAGAAAAAAAAGAAAGAAGGAGATTTGGATTCTACTAGTGGTTTCCTATAGGGATCAGTATAGAGTGTGAGAAAGGTTATAGCAGATGACTGTCATTTCCATGATACACCCCATGTCCTAGTTGAACGTTCAATCATGCCGTATGTGTGGTGGAGGTCACTGAATATCCCCAGTACCTATTCTCCCCTTTTCCTTTTAGTCATAGAGCACAATGCAGCTACAGACTCTGTTTTCTAGGCTTTTGGAAAGGTGTGGCCAGCTACATAGCGGCTCAGTTTGGCCAAAGGGTGTGATTATTAATGAAACTTCCTTCAGGTCCCTTCTTTAAGAATAAAACCATTTAACCTGGACTTTCCCTTTTCCCACCTTCTGGAATTGAGACATCAAGAAGAAACAGCTTCAGTTATGCAGATAAACACCCTAGGAGATGGCAGAATAACAAGACAGAAAGAATTCTGGGTCATGAATGACTTGTGGTTTGTATGCTCTGGACTACACACATTCCTCTAGCTGTTAAATGAGAGAAAAATATGCTTCTGTTATATTTAAGCCACTGTATTTAGATCTCTTTGTTACAGCAGCTTTGCTAGCTAAAATAACATAGACGTAGTTGGGTAAAAATTTAAAAGTAAAGTATTTTATAAAAAGAATCATAGTGCCAGAAAATGTGAGTTTGATCTCTATGAGATGATGATATTAGGGAAAGAGGGAAAGAAGGGAGTATATGACAGTATTTTTCATGGAGATCTGGGTCAGTGTACAGCTATATGTGTTAACCAAAATAAAGAAAAGTGACAGCCCTGGGAACCATACAAAGAAAACAGGGTAAAGAGAGTGAAGAGTCACCAAGCCACATTGGGAGTAGAAGCAAAGTGTGGAACTATGATGTGAAACTCCTGGTTAGTGCCAAAACTTCTCTTAGTTAATTGACATCAGTCTTGTATGAGCAATGAGACTCTGCATACCAGTGATGTTCTTAATTGATAAGTCATTTATACAGATCATAATCTGTAGAAAAATAATTTAGAGGGCACAGTCTAATAATAATAACAGTTGGTATTGTTGAGCAATTACTATGTGCCAAATACTGTGCTATGTATTTTATTATCCCAGTAATACTCACAACATTTCAATATAGGGATAATATACAATTATTATCTCTATTGACAGAAAGTTCTATGATTTGTCAAAGTCAAGCATCTGATGTGTGACACAGCTGGCATTCAAATGCAGGATGTTTGATGCCAAAATCTTTAGAGTCAACAATAATGTAATATGGTAACAATCAGATAGTTTTGGGGACTCTAAAGAGCTAAGAATGTCAGACGTGGAAGAAGACACTGTGAGGAAAAGAATTAAAAGGAAGACAAGAGTCAGAGTGCCAGGGTGTAGTCTTGAGAACAGAACCCCTAGGACTGGTGGAAGCAGGCACACCTTTGGCAGAGGACAAGAGTGTTTCCACCCTGTGTGTTTTCTGAACCCATTTGAGCAGAGATCTACCAAACATCATCAGGGATGGAAGACCGGTGTTCAGACTCTCACTATCAGGGCAGCTAGAATTTCTGCTGGAAATGGGGGTGCTGAAAGTCACAAAGCCAGCTGACAGCAGCAGCCGCAAGTGATAACAGCAGTTGCAGAATGTGCATGATGTGATAGTTAAGACCTCAGGGAGAATGAGGAATTCTGCAAAAGCCAGAGAAAGAAATGGGCTAGAGGCTGGGTGGAGGGGCCTTTAGAGAACAGTCAGACAAGAGAGTCTGAGGAGGACAGAGCAGGTTGGCAGCATTCTCTACCTTCAGAGAAATAGAAATAATGATAGCAATGAAAACAGCGGCAGGCAGAGGACTGGAGAGGCAACCCGGAGAGAGGAAAGTAGGCTTGGCAGGAACTTGGCATTTTACCTACCTGGGGAAAAAGTTTTGTGTCATTTTTTTTCTTTTTCTTGTGAGGCATAAGGAAATAATCAGCCTCTCTGGAGATCTTTTACTTGAGTGTCTATCTCTTGGACTGTCATTTTACTTGGTATGCAGTGTATGGAACAAAGGCAGAATAGAAGTCCTTCATAGGCTGATGCCTCATTATAAATGAGTTAGCCAAGGCATTTAATTTTCCACTTTATGCAATTAACCACTGCATCTTATACAGGGGTTAGATTTAACATTAAGCTATTTGTACAGGGTTTGAAATAATGAAGTCCATGGCTGAGCTCCAACTGTGACTTGCTCTGTGATTTAAAGTAGCTTCCTTATCTCTGAGACAAAGGGGTTGGGCTAGAAGATCACTTCTAAAATCCTCTTGGTTTTCTGATTTTATTTGTTTTGCCTTACTAAGGGAGATCTGCAAAAGACTGCCTAGAGCACTTGCCTAAGACTGTAGGTCAGATTGTTCACCACTGCCCCTCTATAGAGACACATGTGTGCATGCATGTGCGTATGTGCCCACACACGCACACACCAGGCACATATACCTCCACCCATAAGCTGTAAAGTATGCCACATCAAAATTAGAAAAATGACCTATTTTGCTAAAATGCTAAGTATTTGTCAGTGTTTCTCAACCTTTTGTATATCACAGCAGACATAGAAATTGATAATATTTGTATAGTCATGGCAAAGGCTAAGGGGCACATAATCCCAGTGTACCTGTAAAACTCATTCCCATCCTATCATTGGGAAGCAATCTCACCCATTAGGCAGGTTAATATTTCTGACTACATTAGAATCACCTGGAGAGTTTTTTTAAAAAGAAATAATACTTAGGCTTTGCCCCAGAGCAAGTGAATCCAAACAGCTTTGCTGGTGGCGGTGGGGGTAGGGGAAACGTGCTCTGGCATTAGAACTTTTAAGTTCTTAGAATATTCTAATCATAATAGCTTGAGAATCACTGCATAAGCACCAAAAAAGCAGGGACTATATCTTATAACCCACATATGGTGCTTAATGTTTAACAAGCACTCAATAAGTAGGTGCTGAATTGATTAATTACTATATGTCCTGGACAGTATAGCCAGGGATGGTCCTAGACCAAGTTGAAAAGCTAATAACATTTTACTAGTTCCATATTCTCAAGAGGGTCATCTCTAGTCATTGTTAAGAATTCCCTCAACTTTCTCTCCTTCTCTTATCCCAGATTTGTGCTATTTCCCAACTGTCCGGTAATTATCACTAAATCCATCGCAAGATGTTAACCACCAAGAATTTTCTTCACTTTTAAGGTCTCATTAAATTGCCCCAAATAGGAATAGAGTTTCAAGAAGGCTGTTTAGAGACACTGGACACAGGCCCTTCCAGAAACAAGAACCAAAATTGTGACTAGATAATCACACTTCAAATATAACATCTAAAAGAGAACACTGGCATTTGACAGAGAAGTCACAGGAAACGCCTAAGACACTGAAGGATTAGGAAGCAAGCAGTCAGGCCTGCTGAGATCACCTGGGAGATGGAAGGAGCTCCCTATTGTGGCGAAAGGGTAAGTAACAGATCCTCAGCAGTCCATATCCCCACCATAGATTGCTGCACTTCTAAACCATGGGAGAGCTCCTCCACCCATATGAACTTGGAGACAAGTGTGGGCAGTAGATTTGCACCCTTGCAAGGGCACAGCACCAGACTCATGCTGGGTCACTCACAACCCCGCGACCTAAGTAGCTACACCATGGCACCATTGTGAAAACACTCTGTCACCGGACTGCATCCTGCCTTGAGGACCACAGCCCCCATATTTCCACATTTTGGGACCCCCAATTGACATCCCCCAGTATCCACCCAGAGGACTGCTGTGGCACAGTGCTTGCTGACCCAAAGGTATTGCAGGGTTTCCAGTACTCTATCCCACATGGAATACTACTCCCCAGGAAAAGGACAATATAGCAAACCAAGGAGATGAACCTGGAACAAAGGAAACCAGAGTATGCACTTTCCAGACCCTGAGAGCTTCCTGCATGGGGCTGTGAGGACAAAATTTGGAGAGTGTAATCCCTTCTCTGACTCTGCATGCTGCCCCAGCAGTTGCTGCCACCAAACCCAGGTAGGCAAGCCTGAGAGCGGACTGTCTGGGACTGGGGGCCACAATTCTCCCACAACTGGCAGAGTGGCCTCTGTACTCAGGCTTGTACACAGAGAGTGAGACCCTTTCTCTGCACATCACTGCAGCCACAGGTGCTGTTGCTGCCACTGGGAACTGAGACAGGCAAGTCAGTGGGTTGCTTGTCTGAGGCTGTGAGTGGCTACTGCACCCCTCACTGGTGGTATGGCCTCAACTCTCAGGCTCACATATGGAAGGAGGAATCCCTTCCCCTCTCTGGATGGCTCTATCTTCACTGCTGCTGCCAAGAGCAGGCAAGCCTGAGAGCTGCATGTCTGGGGCTGTGAGTGGCAACCCCAACCCTGCTGGCAGCAAGGTCTCTGGGCTCAGGCCCACACAGAGAGGCTGTGGTCCCTCCCCAACTCCACTCAACACTGCAGTTACTGCTATAGCCAGGAGCCAAAGCAAATGCTACCCAGAACCTGAGAGCTCCCTATTTAGGGGTGTGGATGCTAATTCTGCCCACACTAGGAGCAAGGCCTCTGGGCTCTAGTGCATGTTCTAAATACAGGCTGCCCCTACACACCAATGCAGCCACTGCTGCTGCCAGAGATGAAGTGTACACTCCCTAGAGCCTTAGAGCTGCCTGCAGGAGATTGCTAATAGCGACCTCACCCATACCAACAGCAGGACCACTGTGCTCTAGCATGAGCCCTGAGGTCAGGTTACCCAGACCCACCACAGCAGATCTCCCCACCCTGCCTACTATAGCCTATACCCCTACACACCATCTGAGGCCTGAGGTCAGACCCATCTAGCCTGGCACTTCCTCCTACCCTAGTCCCCAGAGCCCAAGCATGGTGCCTTAGGACCTGGGGATCACTATACCCATTCTACCACCTCTGGCATCTGTGTAGTCCCTTCAGGAACCTGAAGATGGGCCCACCCAGCCTGCCACCAACACCACTGCCAGCACCCACCCACATGCACTACCTAGAAGCCTGGGGCCTGTCCTGCCCAGCCCATCAAGCCATCACCAATACAAATATACACCTCTCAGGACTCAGAGGGTCATCTGCCACTACTACTGCCATCACAAACACCATACTTTCTTCCCAGGGACTGAAGAACCTGCCCAACCTACTGCTGCCACTACTAGCATCTGAACAAGCCACCCTGGAAGCCCAAGAATCAGTCTGCCTGGACCTGCTGACACTGGTGACAGTGTATACCATCCTGGGGTCCAAGAACAAGGATGCTTGGCCCTCCACTGCCACCACTGGAGGCTGAAGACTGGCCCATCTGGCATCTCTGTTTCTAGCAAAAGTTCACCAGAGCGTCCACCAATAATCATACCCTAAGCCATGAAGGAAATCATGAATACCACTGATGTTGTTTACAGCCAAATAAATTGTACAGAGAGACTACACTATAGTGTGTACCTAAAATAAAAGCGAAAGGGCCATACCTGACCAACACCATTAAAACATCTTCAGAAAAATTTCTCCCCTATGAAAGCAAATATAAAAAATTGGAAGAAGTGACAATAATAGCAAATATGAAGGTATCAATGTAAGGACATAGGAAACTTGTAAAAGCAAGTAAATATGACACCTCTAAAGGAATCCAGTAATTCTCCAGTAACAGATATCAATCAAAAAAAAATTCACAAAATCCCAGAAAAGGAATTCAAAATTTTGACAGTAAGGAAGCTCAGTGAGATATAAGAGAATTCCAAAGAACAATGCAAAGAAATCAGAAAAACAATTCAGGATATGAATATGAAATTTATGAAATAAATAGATATCATTAAAAAGAACTAAATAGAAATTCTAAAACTGAAGAACTCATTAAATGAAATACAAAATATATTTGAAAACTTACACAATACACTAGATCAAGCAAAAGAAAAAATCTCAGAACTTGAAGACAGGTCTTTTGAAATAACTCAGTCAGACAAAAATAAAGAAAAGGTAATAAATAAAGCTTTCATGATATATGGAAATATGGAACACTGTAAAGCTACCAAATATATGAATTACCAATATACCAGAAGGCGAAAAGAGAACAAAAGGGTTCAAAAACCTATTTAACAAAATAACAGATGAAAACTTCCCAAGTCTAGCAACAGAAATTGATTTTTAGATACAAGACACCAAGCAATCCCCAAACAAATACAATATAAAAGGTCTTCTCCAGAGCACATTATAGTCAAATTGTCTAAAGTCAAAGCAATTAGCTGGGCATGATGGTGCATACCTGCAATCCTAGCTGGTCGGGAGGCTGAGGCAGGCGAATTGCTTGAACCTGGGAGGCGGAAGTTGTGGTGAGCTGATATTGCGCCATTGCACTCCAGCCTGGGCAACAAGAGTGAGACTTTGTCAAAAACAAACAAACAAAAAAGGAGAGCATTCTACAAACAGCAAATGAAAACATCTACAAAGATTACAAAGATCACCTATAAATGAACTCCCATCAGACTAACAGTAGACTTTTCTGTAATAACTTTACAGGCCAAAGGAATGGGATGATAGATTCAAAGTGCTGAAAGAAGAAAACTGCCACCCAAGGATACTATGGACAGAAAAATTATGCATAAGTTAATGAGAAATAAAGTCTTTCCCAGACAAGTAAATGCTGAGGGAATTCATTACCACTAAACTAGCCCTATGAGAAATGCTGAAAAGAGTCCTAAATCTAGAATTGAAAAGATGAAAGTTACCATCACAAAAACACACAAAAGTCTAAAATGCACTGGTAAAGCAAACGTATATATGAGGAAGAGAAAAGACTCAAATGATACCACTACAGAAATCACCAAACCACAAGGACAAACAATAGGAGAAAAAGAAAAGAACAAACAACATACTAACAACCAGAAAACAATTGACAATATAACAGGAACAAAACTTTACACATTGACAATAATTTTGAATGTACATGGATTAAATTTGCCACTTAAAAGATGTAGGCTAATTGGATGGATAAAAAAACATGATTTAACTATGTGCTGCCTTCAAGAAATACACTTTACCTGTAAAGACACGTATACACTGAAAATAAAGGGATGGAAAAAGCTATTCCACATAGAAACCAAAAGCAAGCAGGGGTAGCTATACTTATATCAGATAAAGATATTTTAAGTCAAAAACAGTAAAAAAAGAAAAAAAAAGACAAAGAACATCATTATATAATGATAAAGGGATCAATCCAGCAAGAGGGTATAATGTTCTAAATATGTATGCTCCCAATACACTGGAGTGCCCAGATTTATATATCAAATATCATTAGATCTAAAGAGAGAGACAGACTCCAGCACAATGATAGTGGGGGATCTTAACACCCCACTCTCAGCATTAGACAGATTATCTAGAGAGAAAATCCATAAGGACATTTGGGATTGAAATTGAACCTTAGACCACATGGACTTACAGACATTTTATTCAACAGCAGCAGAATACAATTCTTCTCATCAGTGCATAAAACATTCTTCAAAATAAACCCAATGTTGGTGACAAAACAAGTTTCAACAAATTTTACTAAATTTAGATCATGTCAAGTATCTTCTTAGACCATAGTGGAATAAAATTAGATATCAATACCAAGAGAAACTTTGGAAACTATACAAATACATAAAAATTAAAGAACATGCTTCTAAATGGCTATTGGTTCAATAAAGAAATTAAAGTAATTTAAAAATCTCTTGAAACAAATGACAATAGAAACATAACATGCCATACTAAAACCTGCGTGATACAGTAAAAGCAGCACTAGGAGAAAATTTTACAGCAACAAATACCTACATCCAAAAAAAAAAACCAGGTAAATATTTCAAATCATCTAACAATGCACCTCAAGGAATGAGAAAAACCAGAAGCAACCTAACTCAAAATTAGCAAAAGAATAAAAATAATAAAGATCAGAGCAGAACTAAACCAAATAGAGGCTAAAAAGAATGATGAAGTAAGTGAAAAATTGGTTCTTTGAAAAGGTAAGCAAAATTGATAAACCACTAGGTAGACTAACCAAGACCCAAATAAACAAAATCAGAAATGAGAAAAGAGACATTAAAGTTGATATCACAGAAATGAAAAAGATCATCAGAGACTATTGTGAATACTAACAAACTGGAAAACCTAGAGAAAATAGATAAATTCCTAGAAACTAGGAAATCTGAACAGACTAACGAGTGGTGAGATTGCAGCATTAATAGTCTCCCAAAAAAGAAAAGCCCAAGACTGGATGGATTCCCTGCATAATTCCACCAAATATATAAAGAAGAATTAATACCAATCCTCCTGAAACTATTCTAAAACATTGAAGAGGGGAGAATTCGCCCTAAGTCATTTGACAATGCCAGCATCATCCTGATATCAAAACTAGACAAGAACACGATAGAGAAAACTATAGGCCAATATCCCTGATGAATATAGATGCAAAAGTCCTCAAGAAAATACTAGCAAACTGAACCCAACAGCACATCAAAAAGATTATATACCATAATCAAGTGCATATCAAGGATGCAAGGATGGTTCAACATATACAAATCAATAAACATGATATATCACAGCAACAGAATGAAGGACAAAAACCATATGATGATCTCAATACACACAGAAAAAGGATCTGATAAAATTCAATACCCCTTCATTATAAAAACTGTCAACAAACTAGGCATAGAATGAACATAACTCAAAATAATAAAGGCCATATATGACAAACATGAAGCTAACAACATACTGAATGAGGAAAAGTTGAAAGCCTCTGCTCTAAGAATTAGAACAAGTCAAAGATGCAGACTTTCACCACTTGTGTTTAACATAGTACTGGAAGTTCTAGCCAGAGTAATCAGTCAATAAAAAGAAACAAAAGGCATCCAAATTGGAAAAGAAAAAGGCAAATTGTTCTTCTTTGCAGATGACATGAGCTTATATTTAGAAAAAACAAAAGTTTCCAGCAAAAGCCTCTTAGAACTGAGAAATTTGGTAAAGTTGTAGGATACAAAATCAACACATAACAATCAGTAGTGTATCTATGCACCAATAATGAAAGAGCCAAAAAAGAAATTTAAAAGGCAATCATATTTACAATAACTACAAAAATAAAATAAAATGAAATACCTAGGAATAAATTTAACCAAGGACATAAAATATATCTACAAGGAAAACTACAAAACACTGATTAAAAAAACCAAAGAGACAAGAAATGGAAAGACATTCCATGTTTATGAATCAGAAGAATAATTATCATTAATATGATAAACACTGCCAAAAAACAATCTACAGATTCTATGCAATCCCTATCAAAGTACCAACATCATTTTTCACAGGAATAGAAAAAAAATTCTAAAATTTACATGGAACCAAAAAAAGAGCAAATACAAAAGCAATCCTGAGTTAAAAAAGAAAGAAAGAAAGAAAGAAAGAACCTGGAAGTATCATGTTACCTGAAAACATATCACAAGGCTACAGTAACCAAAACAGCATAGTACTGGTGTAAAAATAGACACATAAACCAATGAGACAGAATAGAGAACTCAAATAAATCCACATATTTATAGCCAACTGATCTTTGACAAAGCCATTAAGAATATACATTAAGGAAAAGACATTCTCTTCAATAAATGGTGCTGGGAAAACCGGATAATCTTATGCAGAAAGATGAAACTGGACATCTATCTCTCACCATATACAAAAGTCAACTCAAGATTGATTAAAGATTGAACTGTAAGACCTGAACCTGTAAAACTACTAGAAGAAAACATAGGGCTGTTCAGTACATGAGTCTAGGCAATGATTTTATGGCTAGAACTCAAAAGCATAGGCAGCAAAAACAAAAATAGACAAATGGGAATATATTACACTAAAAAGCTTCTGCACAGCAAAAGAAACAGTCAATAGAGTGAGGAGAGAATATCTTGAAAGGGAGAAAATGTTTGTAAACTCCTTTATGTAACTAATATTCAGAACATACAAGAAACTCAACAGTAAAAAAAAAAAAATAAACAAAACAAAACAAAAAACATGACAATAAATAATCCAACTAAAAATGGGAAAAGGACAAAAATAGACATTTCTCAAAATAAGACACATATGTGGCCACCAGGTATATGACAAAATGTTCAACATCACTAATTATCAGGGAAATGCAAATCAAAACCACAATGAGACATCATTACACTGCAGTTAGAATGGCTATTATTAAAAAGACAAAAAACAACAGACACTGATGAGGATGTGGAATAAAAGGAATTCTTCTACACTGTTGGCTGGAATGTAAATTAGTACAACTTCTATGGAAAGAAGTAAGGAGATTAAAAAACAACAACAACTGGAAATAGAACTACCATATGACCCACCAATCCCATTACTATTTATCCACAGGGAAAGAAGTCAGCATATCAAAGGGATACCTATACTCGTACATTTATCACAGCACTATTCACACAGTAAAGATATGGAATCAATCTACAAGTCCAACAATGGACAAGTGAATTTTAAAAATGTGTGTATACATAATGGAATACTATTTGGCCATTAAAAAGAATAAAATCATGTCATTTGCACCAGCACGAATAGAACTGGAGGTCATTATGTTGAGTGAAATAGCTAAGGCACAGGAAGACAAATACCCCACATTCTCACTCATTTATGAAAGTTAAAAAATTTTTATTTCATGGACACAGAGAATAGAATGATAGATACCAGAGACTGGGAAGAGTGGGTGGATGAGAGGGAGAATAAAGAGAGGTTGATTAATGGGTACAAACATATAGTTACACAGAAGAAAAAAAAAGTTCTAATGTCTGATAGCCAACAAGGGTGACTGTACTTAGCAACACTGTTTTGTATGTTTCAGAGTAACTGAGAGGACTTGAAAGGATACCAACACATAGAAATGATAAATACTCAAGGTGGTGGATACTCTAAACACCCTGACTTGATCATTACACATTCTATACATGTAAGAAATACTCACATGTGCCCCATAAATATGTAAAATATTATGTATAAATAAAAGAATAAAATTCCCCAACACATAAAAGCAATATGGTACAGTAGAAACATCAAGTGCTCTGGAATCTGAGAGAGCTGGTTTTAAATCCAAGCTCGTTCATTTATTAATTGTGTGCGAGCCCCTACCCTTAAAATTTCTCATCTATCAGATTATGATAACACCTATTTATTGGCACTATAGAGATGATTAAAAGTTATTAAGAAATATATATATTCCATCTTAGGCACAGATAAAGGAGAAAACTTTGGAGAATCAAAGGCATTACTTAAATTCCCTCACCAGTACACAACTTTCACATACTTTCTTTCTTCATTTTCTTTTCCTACAATCTTATATTTCTTTTTCTATTTTTCTCCCCAAAAATGACTCAATGTTTAGAAATTCTACCTTATGAAATTCACTTTGCAGATAGGGTTTAGAGACGAAAAGATCTGTCACTGGGTTAGGGGGCTTTCTTCTCCACTTCCGTGTAAAGCTGGGTCTTGGCCCTACAGTCAGAAAGGTAGTGTATTAGTCCATTTTCACACTGCTATAAAGAACTGCCTGAGATGGGGTAATTTAGAAAGGAAAGAGGTTTAATTGACTTACAATTCTGCATAGTTGGGAGGTTTCAGGAAACTTACAATCATTGTGAAAGGCGAAGCCTTTATCACAAGGTGGCAGAAGACAGAGTGAGCCGGGGAAACTGCCACTTTAAAACCATCAGGTCTTTTTTTGTTGTGTCTCTGCCAGGCTTTGGTATCAGGATGATGTTGGCCTCATAAAATGAGTTAGGGAGGATTCACTCTTTTTCTATTGATTGGAATAGTTTCAGAAGGAATGGTACCAGCTCCTCCTTGTACCTCTGGTAGAATTCGGCTGTGAATCTGTCTGGTACTGGACATTTTTTGGTTGGTAGGCTATTAATTATTGCCTCAATGTCAGAGCTTGCTATTGGTCTATTCAGGGATTCAACTTCTTCCTGGTTTAGTCTTGGGAGAGTGTAAGTGTCCAGGAATTTATCCATTTCTTCTAGGTTTTCTAGTTTATTTGCGTAGAGGTGTTTATAGTATTCTTTGATGATAATTTGTATTTCTGTGGGGTCCCTGGTGATATCCCCTTTATCATTTTTTTATTGCATCTATTTCATTCTTCTCTCTTTTCTTCTTTATTAGTCTTGCTAGTGGTCTATCAATTTTGTTGATCTTTTCAAAAAACCAGCTCCTGGATTCAGTGATTTTTTGAAGGGTTTTTTGTGCCTCTGTCTCCTTCAGTTCTGCTCTGATCTTAGTTATTTCTTGCCTTCTGCTAGATTTTGAATGTGTTTGCTCTTGCTTCTCTAGTTCTTTTTCATTGTGATGTTAGGGTATCAATTTTAGATCTTTTCTGCTTTCTCTTGTGGGCATTTAGTGCTACAAATTTCCCTCGACACACTGCTTTAAATGTGTCCCAGAGATTCTGGTATGTTGTATCTTTGTTCTCATTGGTTTCAAAGAACATCTTTATTTCTGCCTTCATTTCGTTATGTACCCAGTAGTCATTCAGGAGCAGGTTGCTCAGTTTCCATGTAGTTGAGCGGTTTTGATTGAGTTTCTTAGTCCTTAGTTCTAGTTTGATTGCACTGTGGTCTGAGAGACAGTTTGTTACAATTTCTGTTCTTGTACATTTGCTGAGGAGTGCTTTACTTCCAATTATGTGGTCAGTTTTGGAATAAGTGCGATGTGGTGCTGAGAAGGATGTATATTCTGTTGATTTGGGGTGGAGAGTTCTGTAGATGTCTATTAGGTCCACTTGGTTCAGAGCTGAGTTCAATTCCTGTTTATCCTTGTTAACTTTCTGTCTCATTGATCTGTCTAATGTTGACAGTGGGGTGTTAAAGTCTCCCATTATTATTGTATGGGAGTCTAAGTCTCTTTGTAAGTCTCTAAGGACTTGCTTTATGAATCTGGGTGCTCCTGTATTGGGTGCATATATATTTAGGGTAGTTAGCTCTTCTTGTTGAATTGATCCCTTTACCATTATGTAATGGCCTTCTCTGTCTCTTTTGATCTTTGTTGGTTTAAAGTCTGTTTTATCAGAGACTAGAATTGCAACCCCTGACTTTTTTTGTTTTCCATTGCTTGGTAGATCTTCCACTATGCCTTTGTTTTGAGCCTATGGGTCTCCCTGATGAACATTGATGCAAAAATCCTTAATAAAATCCTGGCAAACCGAATCCAGCAGGACATAAAAAAGCTTATCCACCATGATCAAGTGGGCTTCATCCCTGGGATGCAAGGCTGGTTCAACATATGCAAATCAATAAATGTAATCCAGCATATAAACAGTACCAAAGACAAAAACCACATGATTATCTCAATAGATGCAGAAAAGGCTTTTGACAAAATTCAACAGCCCTTCATGCTAAAAACGCTCAATAAATTCAGTATTGATGGAACGTACCTCAAAATAATAAGAGCTATCTATGACAAACCCACAGCCAATATCATACTGAATGGGCAAAAACTGGAAGCATTCCCTTTGAAAACTGGCACAAGACAGGGATGCCCTCTCTCACCACTCCTATTCAACATAGTGTTGGAAGTTCTGGCCAGGGCAATCAGGCAGGAGAAAGAAATAAAGGGTATTCAATTAGGAAAAGAAGTCAAATTGTCCCTGTTTACAGATGACATGATTGTATATTTAGAAAACCCCGGCTGGGCACGGTGGCTCAAGCCTGTAATCCCAGCACTTTGGGAGACCGAGATGGGCGGATCACGAGGTCAGGAGATCAAGACCATCCTGGCTAACCCGGTGAAACCCCGTCTCTACTAAAAAATACAAAAAACTAGCCAGGCGAGGTGGTGGGCACCTGTAGTTCCAGCTACTCGGGAGGCTGAGGCAGGAGAATGGTGTAAACCCGGGAAGCGGAGCTTGCAGTGAGCTGAGATCCAGTCACTGCACTCCAGCCTGGGCAACAGAGTGAGACTCCATCTCAAAAAAAAAAAAAAAGAAATAAAAGAGAAAACCCCATCGTCTCAGCCCAAAATCTCCTTAAGCTGATAAGCAACTTCAGCAAAGTCTCAGGATTCAAAATCAATGTGCAAAAATCACAAGCATTCTTATACACCAGTAACAGACAGAGAGCCATATCATGAATGAACTCCCATTCACAATTGCTTCAAAGAGAATAAAATACCTAGGAATCCAACTTACAAGGGATGTGAAGGACCTCTTCAAGGAGAACTACAAACCACTGCTCAGTGAAATAAAAGAGGACACAAACAAATGGAAGAAATACTATGCTCATGGATAGGAAGAATCAGTATCATGAAAATGGCCATACTGCCCAAGGTAATTTATAGATTCAATGCCATCCCCATTAAGCTACCAATGAGTTTCTTCACAGAATTGGAAAAAACTGCTTTAAAGTTCATATGGAACCAAAAAAGAGCCCACATTGCCAAGACAATCCTAAGCCAAAAGAACAAAGCTGGAGGCATCACGCTACCTGACTTCAAACTGTACTACCAGGCTATAGTAACCAAAACAGCATAGTACTGGTACCAAAACAGAGATATAGACCAATGGAACAGAACAGAGCCCTCAGAAATAATACCACACATCTACAGCCATCTGATCTTTGACAAACCTGACAAAAACAAGAAATGGGGAAAGGATTCCCTATTTAATAAATGGTGCTGGGAAAATTGGCTAGCCATAAGTAGAAAGCTGAAACTGGATCCTTTCCTTACTCCTTATATGAAAATTAATTCAAGATGGATTAGAGACTTAAATGTTAGGCCTAAAACCATAAAAACCCTAGAAGAAAACCTAGGTAATACAATTCACGACATAGGCATGGGCAAGGACTTCATGTCTAAAACACCAAAAGCAACGGCAACCAAAGCCAAAATTGACAAATGGGATCTCATTAAACTAAAGAGCTTCTGCACAGCAAAAGAAACTACCATCAGAGTGAACGGGCAACCTACAGAATGGGAGAAAATTTTTGCAATCTACTCATCTGACAAAGGGCTAATATCCAGAACCTACAAAGAACTCAAACAAATTTACAAGAAAAAAACAACCCCATCAAAAAGTGGGCAAAGGATATGAACAGACACTTCTCAAAAGAAGACATTTATACAGCCAACAGACACATGAAAATATGCTCATCGTCACTCACCATCAGAGAAATGCAAATCAAAACCACAATGAGATACCATCTCACACCAGTTAGAATGGCGATCATTAAAAAGTCAGGAAACAACAGGTGCTAGAGAGGATGTGGAGAAATAGGAACACTTTTACACTGTTGGTGGGAGTGTAAACTAGTTCAACCATTGTGGAAAACAGTGTGGTGATTCCTTAAGGATCTAGAACTAGAAATACCATTTGACCCAGCCATCCCATTACTGGGTATATACCCAAAGGATTATAAATCATGCTACTCTAAGGACACATGCACACATATGTTTATTGTGGCACTATTCACAATAGCAAAGACTTGGAATCAACCCAAATGTCCATCAGTGACAGACTGGATTAAGAAAATGTGGCACATATACACCATGGAATACTATGCAGCCATAAAACAGGATGAGTTCATGTCCTTTGTAGGGACATGGATGCAGCTGGAAACCATCATTCTCAGCAAACTATCACAAGAATAGAAAACCAAACGCCGCATGTTCTCACTCATAGGTGGGAATTGAACAATGAGATCACTTGGACACAGGAAGGGGAACATCACACACCAGGGCCTATTGTAGGGAGGGGGGAGGGGGGAGGGATAGCATTAGGAGATATGCCTAATGTAAATGACAAGTTAATGGGTGCAACACACCAACATGGCACATGTATACATATGTAACAAACCTGCATGTTGTGCACATGTACCCTAGAACTTAAAGTATAATAAAAATAAATAAAAAATAAAAAAATAAAAAAGTAAAAAATAAAACCATCATGTCTCCTGAGAATTCCCTCACTATCATGAGAACAGCAGGGGGGAAACTGCCCTCATGATCCAGTCACCTCCCACCTGTTCCCTCCCTTGACACGAAATGAGAATTGGGTGGGTTCACAGAGTCAAACCATTTCAGGTAGCAGGCATGAAGTATGTGTTGGGGAGAGCACAGCCCTCAGCACTCCCTCACCCTGATCATCCGTCAGTGCTATCATCAGAAGTGTGAAGCTGATATGAACATTCTCCAGTGTAGCAATCACTTCATTAATTTTTTTGCAGGACAACTGTATGTGGGGCCCTTGCCTGCACCCCTGCCCTTTAAGTAATAAGTTTCAGATTTTGGTTGTCATTATTTTAAAATTGCTTGTCACTACCAGACATGGGCACCCTAGCTTCTCACACTCCAAACCTACTCTGTCATCAACACTGAGCAGAAGTTATCAGTTTTAGATTTTATAGTAAACTAAACTTAATAAAATATTTTAATAAAAAATAAAATATATACCCAAATACATCAATCTTAGTTCTTTGTGGGAATATTACTTTTTTAAGAGAGCATAAGCCAGCTATCATTTATTGAGAATTCACACCTTCTGGTATCTCTTTATTGTATAGAGAAAATTTCTGAATTTATGTCACTGTGTTCCATTCTTTGGCATATGTGAAGGTGATATTTTAGAGGAGTTATGCAACATCCAAGGCTGGACAAGGCAATTCTTACAGATATTGTTGGTTTGCCTACATTATAAGTCCAATAACTCTGCTCATAGATCCATGCCAAAATTATAGTTTTCAGAAACTTCTGCAAAAGGATTTAAACAGTTTTGTGCCTTGCCACCAAAATGTGTGTTCATTTTCCTACACCTCCACACCTGGCAGTATTTCAGCCCAACATTTGTTACAGTATTTTCAGTTCATCTTGTTTATTTTCTGCTTTATTTTTTCCCTTGATGTACATTTTATGTGCAAAACCAAAGTTATCATTCCCCATGTATACTGCTACTGTTTAGTCCTGCTCCTAAGCCATATTATTCTTAATTAAAATACACTTTAAAATAGCATGGTCAGTAGGGTTTAAAATTTTACTTCCAGCCTCAACTGTTGTAGCCCATGTCCAGAATAGTATTTGTTACATTTCAGATCCATAGCGCAAAATTGCAGAAATATTACTAAAAGTGAGTATTTGATATAAAATATTATTTCTGCAAACACACGTTTTAAAATATTGATGAGATGTCAGCATTGCAATAGGACAGGGAATGCATTGTTAAAAGGATGCAGTGTGGTAGCATACAAGAAGTTCAGAATTTGAAGTGAAATGGTCTAGATTAGTCATTCTCTCCCAGTAAGTTCCTGGACCAGAAGTATCAGCACCACTTGGAAACTTGTGAAAAATTCAGTCTTGTGCCTTACCCCAAACTAACTGAATCAGAGAGTCTAGGGGTGGGATCCAGCAATCTGTCTGTTACCAAGTCTCTGGCCGACTGCTACCCCATGGATCTGACACATGCTGTGTGAGCATCAGTGGTTATTTTCAAACCTCAGATCAGCTGCTAACTCTATTTGTGGCCCTGAAAAAGTAACCTCTCTGAGCATTAGTTTCCCACTCCACATTCTCTCTCTTCATTTTCCTTTCCTGTACTCTGACTGCTTAGATTCAAGAAGGCAGGTCTGCTGGTGAAACTAATGTCCAGCTGGGCAACGATATGCCAGCTTCCACTTCTTGTAGATGCCCCAATATTCACATGAGATTTTCTTGACTCCCTTTGGGTTTGGAGTTTATTGCGTGGATTCTCTGAACTGGCCCTTCCCAGTAAAACTGTAGAGAAAGTGGCTAGGCCCCCAAATTGGGGGTCCCTTGGACTCAAAATGTAAAACACTGCAGAATCCTTCGTCCTCAGCCATGAACCTTCACTATAATTCCAGAACCACAGAAAACACTTCCACTCGCCATTCTGTTATGTTGGCAACATGTGGATAATTATACACTGTACTCTCTCCATTTTGCAGAATTATTGTGAGGGTCAAATGAAAGAAATGATTATGGAATCACTTTTAAAACTGTAGAGCACTACACAGATGCTAGTTTTTGTTGTATTCTAATACTCTTGAGAATTGTTTTCTGTTTCTATTTCTGCATCCTTTATAATTCTAGTCTCAATAGAGAAAATGAGGCCTCTTCCCTTACCTGTAAGTATTTAATTGTCGGTTGCATCACTCTCATTTCTGTTTTACGAGGCAATGATAGTAAGGCCTCTTTAGGTTGTGAATAGCAGAAATCCATCACAGACTTGTGTAATCCAGAAATGGGGAGACAATGAGGGTAACCCACAGAAACAAAGGAGGGGCTGTAAGAAGCAGGGCCTTGGGCTCTGGAATAAGAGAGTCAACACTGCCTTGCCTTTTTCTCTCCTACTGCAGCTCTCATCTCTGTCAGTCTTTCACTTTGCTTTGAGCACTAGCTTGTTTCTCCTACTCCAGCCAGGTTATCACCACGTGGCAGAGAACATGGCCACAAGCAGCTGCAGTTTAACAACATTTGAGGAAGGAGATGGCATCTTTTTCTCACTGTGCATATATGGATCCCAGGGAAGAACTCTGATTGGACCAGGAGTACAGGTACAGTTCTGGGTCATGTCACCACTCCTGAAGAATGAGTAGGGGGCAGCTCCTGGAGTACATAGTGTGTCACCAGAAGAAAGATCTGGGGGAAGCTTGTTAGGAATTCTGAAAAACTAGCTGGCTAACTAACTAATGAATCCCTCCACAAGAATTATCTGGGTACGGTCAGTTCTGTCATAGGGCCTGAAAGGAGATTTCTGTATCCAATTCTAGTGGTTTACATGAATACAGAAAACGACTTACAATGCTAATATATAAAACAATGCAAAGGAGTCTTTCTAAGCATAAAACCCAAGCCATAAATAAAGGTTCCCTTTTTTTTTTCCAGTAGAATCCAGCCAGTCATGTAGCTTATCAGTTGTCAGTGAACAAAATCTAGATAAGAAATGAAACCCACAATACTGAGGTTGTAAGGAGCAAGGAGGTGTACCTGCCCTCATGATCCCATTGGCCCAGGAGTTAAGCAATCAAGCATGTTGATAATGTATTCCACACTTCCTCGTGGCAAATTCCATCAAGGAAAAGACAAACGACAAGTTTATGGTTTTATGTGGCTTTTATACAAAACCGCATAGCTTCTTTGTGAAATGCAGAGGACAAATACTCAAATAATGTCTATGCTCTTTACAATACTAATGTTTGACTAGGATTTGATCTTTCTTCTTTAGATCAAAAACATCTAGCATTTCTTCCAAACTACATGTAACAAAAGACTACAGCTTTTTAAAACAAAACACACATGGGCGAGTAGTGTACTGTAAATTTATGGCTGAGAGAGGCAATGTTTAAAAAGTTGAGGATTCCCTAAGAGCCATGGTGGCAACAATTTATGAATTTATATGTTGCTCCAGATTAAAGTAATTATTTAGACTGGCCCAGGGAAGACAACATAATCCCCACTCTTAAAACAAGCTATAGATTGCATTTTCTTCTTGAAAGCCCTGATTAGACTGGTACATCTTATCAATAATTTTGAAAACTATATTTCCACTGAGAAATTATATTTAAAAAAAAACCACCATTCAATTTCTTCATGTTTTGCATTCTTTCAGAGTCGGCAAACATAAAAAAGTCAGCAGGTGGAGCTCCTATTCCCTCAGCAGTCCTGATAGAAGTCCTTCTCTTGAAAGAATTTCCAATTACAGACTGTCTCTCTGGCAGCCCTGTTCTAGGCTCCCTACAGACAGTATCAGAATAATACATGAAAATGCAAGACTCGGAGACATTACAGTATGCTGTCGTAGGTCATAAAGGAGAAGAAGGAAAGAAGAGCCAGAAATCTTTAATTTAATTTAATTTTTATTTTATTTTATTTTTTGCTATTTCTCCCATTTTACATTTCTTTTCAATTAACAAAGAAGGTGCCATCCTTCAAGAGTGAGACGTGACAGGTGTACTAATTCATTTGTTCCCTGGTACACTTTGTACCAGTTCTCTCACCCTTTCACAATGTAGCACTTCATTACCACTGAACTCAGCATTGGATCAGTCAGGAGAAATGGTATCCAACAGGAGAACGAAAAAAGTATGGAACCAGAAAATGCCTTGGACTCCTCTTCAAATTTTGTTTTGTAGTTATTCTGTTGGCAAGTAAATTCACGAAAAATTTAAGTATCTTTCCTGTTAACCACTAAGTCTGATAACTTCTCTAAATTTTTCATGAGAGTGTGTGATTGCCATTTTGCAGGCAGCAATGACAATAAAAATACCCTTTTAATTCACTACATTTGATATGCACATAATTCCTTTAGTGTGAAACCTACTTACTGTCTTGTTCAATTTGCCATTTCTAAAGGAGTAGTGAGAAACTGGGTGATCGAATACATTTCTTATAAGGACCTGGCACGTGGTATCATGTGACAGCAGATGGCATGTGAAAGCTGTTGTGGGAAATATGGCCCCTGTTAAATAGGCTGTGAATGTGCAAGGTTGTGCATGTCTCCTTAGAGTGCCATTCAGTCACCCTGGCATCTGCAGGAGAGTAAACAGCATCTCATTCACTTTCATAACAAAAGCTAATGTGAACAACCTCAGGAAAGTCATGGAGCTGCAGGTACATGCGGCCTGTTGCCCTGTGGTCAAATGCACAGACCAAAGCTAGTAGCATTCACTCCACAGGGGCCCTGAGCTTGGACAGGCCATGGACATTTGGAATGTATCAGAGTGTTCAATAAGGCACAAAGAATTGAAATCTCAGGGGCTGCACGTGGAGAAGCAGAAAGAACGCAAAGTTCTCCATTTGGTATTAAAATTCCTCTTTGTCTATCCTACCCTGGTTGAAGAGAAAAAAGAGAGTGCTAAGCACATTCAAAGGTGTTCCCTATACTAAGATCTTCAAACCTTTTGCACATTCTGAGAATTTCATGCTCTTCTCTTGATTCACACCAAGGAGAAGCTAAATTTTGCTCTGCAGTACACATCCAAGGCAGCATGCTAATGAGAATTATTATTAAGCAATGTAGAGTTGGCACCAGTCTCTTGCAATCTGCTCAGCAGCAGAAGCAGGAAGGGCAGAGGCAGAGAGTCAGAAAAGCAGCTTTACTGAATGCTCTTCTGGACCTGATTAGTTTTGGTCACTTTCAACACCAGGCAAAGCCAAGTATAATTGCAAGCTTCACAGGCATGGCACACTGTTTCCCACTGTAATGTATTTGGCCTCTCCGTAAAGGGACTTCTAGATCTTACTGTTGCTTTAAAAACATTCCACTCTTTAAAACTGCAAAATCAAGAGTTTCTGCAAATGCAATAACTAGGGTACAGGAAAAATGAATTTACTGTGCATTTGGGATTTCTTCATTTTAGCACCCCATCCAAACAGGCCCATCTCAATCTCAGAATAGGAATTATGTCTCAGAACACTCCCTGGCATAGTTTTTGGAGTAGGCTGTAACATCTTGGTCAGATGGAAGAAACTGGACTACCAACCAATGCCAAACAGAGGAGCCTGAAACTAGAACTGTTACGAATAATCCTCCAAGTATTTAGACTAAACCCTTTTGTGAAGATGGAGCATGAAGCAAATTATTTGGAATTAAGCCACAATACCAAAATAAAAGATCAGTTTCACATTTGTATTGATTCATTATTAGACACACTTTATCAGAAAGGTTTTTACTGGAACATTCTGATGTGAGATGATCCTAAGATTAACAGGCAGCAGTCATCCACTCTCTCTCTCTCTGTGTTGAGTATTAGAACCATAGGCCCACATAGCTGATTGCCACTCAAGATATTCCTTAGGCACTTCAAATGGAATAAGTTCCCAATTGTATTTACCGAGGTATGTTCTTTTTCCTTTTCCTATAGTCTCTAACAGTCAAGAGACTTGGAAGTCAGCCTTGGTTGGCATCTCAGTTTCCCTCAACTCTCTCTCTCTCTCTCTCAGATTCCTGAGCCCAACCCCAGACTTTCTGAATTCAAATCTTTGTGGATATAATCTAGAAATCAGTCTTCTAAAAAGCACCTCAAAAGATTATCTATGTACACTCGTGTGTCTATCATTTTAAGATATAATATACTTTAAGCACATCATCTGACATCAGAAAATAAATTTAGTTTCTAAGACAGAAAACATAGACTGTGATTATTTTAAAAAATATTTTGACCTGGTGCAGTGGCTCATGCCTGTAATCCCAGCACTTTGGGAGGCCAAGGCAGGTGGATTGCCTGAGCTCAGGAGTTCAAGACCAGCCTGGGCAACACGATGAAACCCTGTCTCTACTAAAATACAAAAAATTAGCCAGGCGTGGCAGCGAGTGCCTGTAGTCCCCGCTACTCAGGAGGCTGAGGCAGGAGAATTGCTAGAACCCAGGAGGTGGAGGTTGCAGTGAGCCAAGATTGCCTCACTGCACTCCAACCTGGGCGACAGAGCGAGACTCCATTTCTAAAACAAACAAACAAACAAAAACAAACAAAAAAATCACATATTAATTATATTTTGTTATCTGCTCTTGGGTTACCAGTGAAAATTAGTACATATTAGAAGAATTAGGAAATTATATAAATATAGATGATCACAATTTATGAACCAATTGAGCAACTTTCATTGATTACCTCCTATATTATGTTTCAGGCACAGTGCTAGATTTATGTATAGAGGCCATAAATAAATTCAATTTATTGTCTCTCAAGTCAAATGGACTTCCTATAGTTTTATTAATATGAGAGGAAGCTTAACTTAATAATGCCTATAAATTGGAGTTGAAGTGTAATGTTCTCCCTGCCCTAGTTCTTTTGTTGTTATTTTATTTTGTTTTATTTTATATTCAGGGGATATATGAGCAGATTTGGTACAAGCATATATTGTGTAATGGTGAGGTTTGGGCTTCTAGTGGACTCATTTTCCAAATAGTTAACACTGTACCCAACAGGTAATTTTTCAACCCTCACCTTCTTCTTACCCTATCTCCTTTTAGAGTCCCTAGTGCCTATTTTTTCCATCTTTCTGTCTATGTATACTCACTGTTTAGCTCCCACTTATAAGTGAGAACATGCAGTATTTCATTTTTCTGTTTCAGAGTTACTCAGAATAATGGCCTCCAGTTTTATCCAGGTAGCTGTGAAGAACATGATTTTTTTTTGTTTGTTTTTTGTTTTTTTTGAGATGGAGTCTCGGAGTCTTGCTGTTGCCCAGGCTGGAGTGCAGTGGTGTGATCTCTGCTCACTGCAAGCTCCGCCTCCTGGGTTCATTCCATTCTCCTGCCTCAGCCTCCCGAGTAGCTGGGACTACAGGCGCCCACTACCATGCCTGGCTAATTTTTTTATTTTTAGTAGAGATGGGGTTTCACCATATTGGTCAGGATGGTCTCGATCTCCTGGCCTCGTGATCCACCCACCTCGGCCTCCCAAAGTGCTGGGATTACAGGCTTGAGCCCGGCCAAACATGATTTTATTCTTATTTATTCCGTAGTCTATTTCTGATGACTGGGATGGGTGAGGTGAGCCAAGCTGGAAAGAAAGACCCCACTATACCAAACATGTTCTGTTAAGACATAAAGATAGGACAATTATTATTGAACATTCAGATAGGTTTCAAGAGGTAGGGCATATTTTGGGAGAGCTACATAATTTGTGGAGTCCAATGCAAAATGAAAATATGGGGCCCCTACATTAGGAGAAATACCTAATGTAGATGACAGGTCGATGGGTGCAGCAAACCACCATGGCACATGTATACTTATGTAACAAATCTGCACGTTCTACACATGTACCCCAGAACTTAAAGTATAATTTTAAAAAGTAATAATAATAATATTAGTTAACCCATAAAAAAAAAGAAAATATGGGCCCCTTGTTCAAAAAGCAGGAAAAGGGTGACATTAAAGCTATTAAAACATAAAGCCTCTTTTCTTTTTTTGGTAGTGGCTCTCTCAAATTGTCGTGGTGCACTTTCATTGCTATTTAATATTGTTCTAAGTAAAAAAAATTAGTTTAAAATTTTTAGCATGAATTTTACCATTCATCTTTATATTGTGCAATGGCAGTTTTAAATGCAAATATAAGATCATTGACCTTGTATGTGGAATCATTGAAATTCCATAATTCATACTTCATAGCTCATACCTACATGTGTATATTGTTCTGGCCAGAATGGCAGAATAACTACATAAAATTAACTCAACTGTTTTTATTTTACTTCTTGATCTGCACACATTCTATCAACCTTCTCTACCTTAAAGTTGCTGATGAGTAAGGAAGGACTTATTATCATTGTTTTAGTGTAAGTTGTTAGCTAGTACAGGGAAATAATATGAGTAAGAAAGGATGTGAAAGTGTACTTGAGTTGTTCATGTTTCTCAACACCAATGCCATCTTTAAAAAAAAATTATTTTTTCTGATTAGCATTTTTTTCTTTTATTCATTTATTTTATTTTATTGACAAATTGTATGTATTTGTAGTGTGCAACAGCATGTTTTGAAATGTGTATACATTGTAGAATGACTAAATCAAGTTAATTAACAAATGTATTACCTAAAATAGTTACTATTTATTTATTTTCTTATTTTTATTTAATTTAGTTTAATTTTTTTTTTTTTTTTTTTTTTTTTTTTTTTTTTTTTTTTTTTTTTTTGAGATGGAGTCTCGCTCTGTTGGCAGGCTGGAGTGCAGTGGCACTCACTACAACTTCCGCCTCCCAGTTTCAAGTGATTCTCCTGCCTCAGCCTCTCGAGTAGCTGGGACCACAGGTGTGTGCCACCATGCCCAGCTTATTTTTGTATTTTTTAGTAGAAACAGGTTTTCACCATGTTGGCCAGGATGGTCTTGATCTCCTGACCTTATGATCTGCCCACCTCAGCCTCCCAAAGTGCTGGGATTACAGGCGTCAGCCACCATGCCTGGCCTTTTTTTTTGTTTAATTTCAAGTTCTGGGGTACCTGTGCAGAACGTGCAGGTTTGTTACATAAGTACACATGTGCTATGGTGGTTTACTGCACCTATCAATCCATTATCTAGGTTTTAAGCCCCACATGCATTAGGTATTTATCCTAATACTCTCCCTCCCATTGCCCCACACCCCCCAACAGGCCCTGGTGAGTGATGTTGCCCTCCCTGTGTCCATGTGTACCCATTATTCAACTCCCACTTATGAGTGAGAACATGCGGTGTCTAGTTTTCTGTTCCTGTGTTAGTTTGCAGTTTGCTGAGAATGATGGTTTCCAGTACCCAGTCTATCATTGATGGGCATTGAGTTGGTTCCAATTCTTGACTATTGTAAATAGTATTGCAATAAACATAAGTGTGCATGTGTCTTTATAGTACAATAATTTATAATCCTTTGAGTACAGATCCAGTAATAGGATTGTTGGGTCAAATGGTATTTCTGGTTCTAATCCTTGAGGAATCGCCACACTGTCTTCCACAATGGTTAAACTAATTTACACTCCCACCAACAGTGTAAAAGCATTCCTATTTCTTGGTAGCCTCGCCAGCATCTGTTGTTTCCAGACTTTTTAATAATCACCATTCTAAATGGCATGAGATGGTGTCTCACTATGGTTTTGATTTGCATTTCTCTAATGACCAGTGATGAGGACCTCTTCAAGGAGAACTACAAACCACTGCTAAGGAAATAAGAAAGGACACAAATGGAAAAACATTCCATCCTCATGGATAGGAAGAATCAATATTGTGAAAATGGCCATACTGCCCAAAGTAATTTATAGATTCAATGCTATACCCATGAAGCTACCGCTGACTTTCTTTGCAGAATTAGAAAAAACTACTTTAAATTTCATATGGAACCAAAAAAGAGTCCATATAGCCTAGATAATCACAAGCAAAAACAACAAAGCTGGAGGCATCATGCTACCTGACTTCAAACTATACTACAAGGTTACAGTAACCAAAACAGCATGGTACTGGTACCAAAATAGATATATACACCAATGGAACAGAATGGAGACCTCAGGAAAAACATCACACATCTGCAACTATCTGATCTTCAACAAACCTGACAAAAACAAGCAATGGGGAAAGGATTCCCTATTTAATAAACAGTGCTGGGAAACTGGCTAGCCATATGCAGGAAACTAAAACTGGACCCCTTTCTTACACCTTATACAAAAATTAACTCAAGATGGATTAAAGACTTAAATGTAAAACCTAAAACCATAAAAACCGTAGAAGAAAACATAGGCAATACAATTCAGGACATAGGCATGGGCAACGACTTCATGACTAAAACACCAATAGCAATTGCAAAAAAAGCCAAAATTGACAAATGGGATCTCATTAAACTAAAGAACTTCTGTGAAGCAAAAGAAACTATCATCAGAGTGAACAGGCAACCTACAGAATGTGAGAGAATTTTTGCAATCTATCCATCTGACAAAGGGCTAATATCCAGAATCTAGGAGGAACTTCGACAAATTAACAAGAAAAAAACAACCCCATCAAAAAGTGGGCAAAGGATATGAACAGACACTTCTCAAAAGAAGACATTTATGCAGCCAACAAACATATAAAATAGTTACTAGTTATTAATGGTCAGAACACTTAAGATCTGCTGTATTAGCAATTTTGAAATATACAATATGTTGTTATTAACTATAGTCACCATGTTGTGCAATACATCTATTGTGCCACTGCACTCCAGCCTGGGCGACAGAGACTCCATCTCAAAAAAAAAAAAAAAAAAAAAAAAAAATGTGTGTGTGTGTGTGTATATATATATATATATGTTTTTTATTGCAATTTCAGCAAGGGGAAAATCAAATGAGAAAAGATGTGCATTATTTTATGTCTTAACTGTTTAAAAGCCAAGTATTTTATGAAAAACTAATTTTCTGAAAAAAAAAATTTCCTGCTCCATTCAACCCCCAGGAAGTTTTTTGATGATGCCTTGTTGATTACCCACCCAATATTTATTTCTCTCTTCCCAAGAGCACCCCAATTTTCATTTATACATCCACAGCTCCCTTACTAGAAGCAATGTGTCTTAGGAATAATCTTATTCCCTTGCTAATGATTGGTTCAGGAAAGAGGGATAAGACATAGAGAACTTGTTGAGAGTTTCTGGAAAATGTTTCTTTACCTTTAAGTGAGAGCTGTTGGAAGAAGTTATGCACTAGTGAAGCTGGGACTGCCGTTTTGTGAAGCCAACAGAGGAGAACAGAACCTAAGAACCAGCTTTGGGGAAGAAAGCTAGTGCTTGCCAGACTAGGCCAACTCTGAAATCTGTTATACTTCTAGACTCAGTGTCGAGTCAACACATTTCATTATTGTTTAAATTTCTTGAGTTTCTGTACTTGCAGTGGAAGGAATCTTGTTTAGTATGCAGCAAAATTAGTGATTTCATTAATATATCCAGTGTAAAACTCTAACAAATGTTTTGCTTTAAAGTTCTGCTGCAGAGTGGCACAGCAGAAGCATGTAGGCCCCTAAAGTTATTCAGCTTCTATTTTTCAGTTCTTGGGCTAATGGGGGATGTGGAGGGACATCAAATATTTTAAACTTAGTCTCCATCACTTTACTTCTCACATAGATAACTATCTATGTGTTCAGTTTAATGGATGTTCTCATAAAATTCTCATATTATTGCCTTCTGAATTTGAGGACCATGATTCCACTAGCTAGTAGGGAACATATTCACCCTACACAGAGTAAATTGTGTGGTTCTGATTAGCTCCTCGGGACCTTCAGTTATTCAGGCACCTCAAGAAATGTTGTATATTCTCAAGGAACGTCAGTGTACTGTGAAAATTCCAGAAACTTTATCCTGAATTCTTGGGGTTATTCCACTTAAGTGGGTGCTTTTTGGGACCCCACATGTCCTAAACACTTGAAAGATCTAATGTGAATGAATTACTTAAATAATTCATTACAGAATTAAAAAAGAGATACAGTGGTATAGTTACCAGATTAAGAAAATTACTTATTTAGTCCTATTCTTTTGATTAAAAGATATTTTCACCAAGAAGCTGGCTAAATACACCACTTTTGCTCAAATTAATTTTGAGGTATTGAAGGGAGTATGAATGATGCAATGTTATTTTTATATTTTATATGAACATGATAATAATTATTATAATTGCTCAAATTTATTTTTATATACTGTGAGTTAAGCATTATACTCAAGTATTTTGCTGTGTTATCTCATGCAACCTTTACAACAACCCTTTGAAATAGGTTCTGGTATTTTCTTCACTTTGCAGATAGGAAAATTAAGGCTTAAATAAGTTTCAGCAATTTTCCTAAGATCTCTAGAGCCCATGTTCTTAACGTCTTTTCTAAATAGTCAATAGACTATATTCTAAACAGCTAACAATGTTATTGAACTTCCAAAAAGGCAGTGTAGTCTTTAATTGCCTTCATAATTGAACATTATTTTTTTAAATTAATTTATTTATTATTATTATTATACTTTAAGTTCTAGGGTACATGTGCATAACGTGCAGGTTTGTTACATATGTATACTTGTGCCATGTTGCTGTGCTGCACCCATCAACTCGTCAGCACCCATCAACTCGTCATTTACATCAGGTATGACTCCCAATGCAATCCCTCCCCTCTCCCCCCTCCCCATGATAGGCCCCGGTGTGTGATGTTCCACTTCCCGAGTCCAAGTGATCTCATTGTTCAGTTCCCACCTATGAGTGAGAACATGTGGTGTTTGGTTTTCTGTTCTTGTGATAGTTTGCTAAGAATGATGGTTTCCAGCTGCATCCATGTCCCTACAAAGGACACAAACTCATCCTTTTTTATGGCTGCATAGTATTCCATGGTGTATATGTGCCACATTTTCTTAATCCAGTCTGTCACTGATGGACATTTGGGTTGATTCCAAGTCTTTGCTATTGTGAATAGTGCCACAATAAACATACGTGTGCATGTGTCTTTATAGCAGCATGATTTATAATCCTTTGGGTACATACCCAGTAATGGGATGGCTGGGTCATATGGTACATCTAGTTCTAGATCCTTGAGAAATCGCCATACTGTTTTCCATAATGGTTGAACTAGTTTACAATCCCACCAACAGTGTAAAAGTGTTGCTATTTCTCCACATCCTCTTCAGCACCTGTTGTTTCCTGACTTTTTAATGATTGCCATTCTACCTGGTGTGAGATGGTATCTCATTGTGGTTTTGATTTGCATTTCTCTGATGGCCAGTGATGATGAGCATTTTTTCATGTGTCTGTTGGCTGTATGAATGTCTTCTTTTGAGAAATGTCTGTTCATATCCTTTGCCCACTTTTTGATGGGCTTGTTTGTTTTTTTCCTGTAAATTTGTTTGAGTTCTTTGTAGATCCCATTTGATCCGATCTGATCCAGTTTGAACCGGTCTAATCTGGTTCGAACCGCTTTGAGCCGGTTCGGTCCGGTTTAATCCGGTCCCATCCGGTTCGATCCGGTTTGAGCCAGTTAGATCCGGTTTGATCCAGTTCCATCCAGTCTGATCTGGTTCGAACTGGTTTGAGCCGGTTGGAGCCGGTTCGATCTGGTTTGAACCGGTTTGAGCCGGTCTGATCCGCTTTGAGCCGGTCTGATCCGGTTTGATCCGGTCCAATCCGGTTTGATCCGGTTCCATCCGGTTTGAGCCGGTCCAATCCAGTTTGATCCGGTTTGAACGGGTTCGAGCCGGTCCGATCCGGTTTGATCCGGTCTGATCCGGTTTCATCCGGTTTGAACCGGTTTGAGCCGATCTGATCCAGTTTGAGCCGGTCTTATCTGGTTCGAACCGGTTTGATCCGGTCTGATCCGGTTTGAGCCGGTTCCATCCGGTTGGAGCCGGTCTGATCCGGTTTGATCCGGTCTGATCCGGTTCGAACCGGTTTGATCCGGTCTGATCCGGTTTGATCCTGTCCGACGCAGTTTGATCTGGTTTGAACTGGTTCGCGCCGGTCCGATCCGGTTTGATCCGGTGCCATCTGGTTTGAGCCGGTTCCATCCGGTTTGAGCCGGTCCGATTCGGTTTCATTCGGTCTGATCCGGTTTGAGCCGGTCTGATCCGGTCTGATCCGGTTTGATCCGGTCCCATCCGGTTCGAGCCGGTCTGATCCGGTCTGATCCGGTTTGAGCCGGTTCCATCCGGTTTGAGCCGGTCTGATCCGGTTTGATCCTGTACGACCCAGTTTGATCCGGTTTGAACTGGTTCGCGCCGGTCCGATCTGGTCTTTGATCCAGTCCCATCCGGTTTGATCCGGTCTGATCCGGTTTGATCCGGTCCCATCCGGTTTGAGCCGGTCCCATCCGGTATGAGCCGGTCTGATCCGGTTTGATCCTGTCCGACCCAGTTTGATCCGGTTTGAACTGGTTCGCGCCGGTCCGATCTGGTTTGATCCGGTCCCATCCGGTTTGAGCCGGTCTGATCCGGTTCGAACCGGTTTGAGCCAGTTTGATCCGGTCTGCTCCGGTTCCATCTGTTTTGAACCGGTTCGATCCGGTCTGATCCGGTTCGATCCGGTCTGATCCGGTTTGATCCGGTTCCATCCGGTTTGAGCTGGTCTGATCCGGTTTGATCCGGTTTGATCCGGTTCCATCCGGTTCGCGCCGGTCCGATCCGGTTTGATCCGGTTCCATCCGGTTCGCGCCGGTCCGATCCAGTTTGATCCGGTCTGATCCGGTTTGATCCGGTTCCATCTGGTTTGAGCCGGTTCCATCCGGTTGGAGCCGGTCTGATCCGGTTTGATCCTGTCCGACCCAGTTTGATCTGGTTTGAACTGGTTCACGCCGGTCCGATCCGGTTTGATCCGGTATGATCCGGTTTGATCCGGTCCCATCTGGTTTGAGCCGGTCTGATCCGGTTTGAGCCAGTCAGATCCAGTTTGATCCGGTTTGAACTGGTTCGAGCCGGTCTGATCCGGTCTGATCCAGTTTGATCCGGTCTGATCCGGTCTGATCCGGTTCCATCCGTTTTGAACCGGTCTGATCCAGTTCGAACCGGTTTCATCCGGTCTGATCCGGTTTGAGCTGGTCTGATCCCGTCTGATCCGATTTGAGCCCGTTCCATCCGGTTTGAACCGGTCTGATCCGGTTTGAACCAGTTTGATCCGGTCCCATCCGGTTTGAGCCGGTCTGATCAGGTTTGATCTGGTCTGATCCGGTTCCATCCGGTTTGAGCCGGTCTGATCCAGTTTGAGCCGGTCCGATCCAGCTTGATCTGGTTTGAACTGGTTCGCACCGATCCGATCCGGTTTGAGCTGGTCTGATCCGGTTTGATCCGGTTCCATCCGGTTTGAGCCGGATCCATCCTGTTGGAGCCGGTCTGATCCGGTTTGATCCTGTCCGACCCAGTTTGATCCGGTTTGAACTGGTTCGTGCCGGTCTGATCCGGTTTGATCCGGTCCCATCCAGTTTGAGCCGGTCTGATCCGGTTTGAGCCAGTCAGATCCAGTATGATCCGGTTTGAACTGGTTCGAGCCGGTTCAATCCGGTTTGATCCGGACTGATCCGGTTCCATCCGGTTTGAACCGGTCTGATCCGGTTCGAACCGGTTTGAGCCAGTTTGATCCGGTCTGATCCGGTTTGACCAGTCTGATCCGGTTCCATCTGGTTTGAACAGGTCTGATCCGGTTCCATCCGGTTTGACCCGGTCTGATCCGGTCTGANGTTTGAGCCAGTCTGATCCGGTTTGATCCTGTCCGATCCAGTTTGATCCGGTTTGAACTGGTTTGCGCCGGTCCGATCCAGTTTGAACCAGTCTGATCTGGTTCGAACCGGTTTGAGCCGGTTTGATCCGGTCTGATTCGGTTTGATCCGGTCCCATCCGGTTTGATCCTGCCTGATCCGGTTTGATCCGGTCCCATCCGGTTTGATCCGGTCTGATCTGGTTTGATCCGGTTCCATCCGGTTTGAGCCGGTCTGATCCGGTTTGAGCCGGTCTGATCCGGTTTGATCCGGTCTGATCCGTTTCCATCCAGTTTGAACCGGTATGATCCGGTTTGAACCAGTTCGATCCGGTTTGAACCGTTTTGAGCCGGTCTGATCCGGTTCCATCTGGTTTGATCTGGTTTGATCCAGTCTGATCCGGTCCCATCCGGTTTGATCCGTTCCCATCCGGTTTGAGCCGGTCTGATCCGTTTCCATCCGATTTGAACCGGTCTGAGCCAGTTTGATCCGGTTTGATCCGGTTTGATCCGGTTCCATCCGGTTTGATCCGGTTCCATCCGGTTTTAGCCGGTCTGATCCGGTTTGATCCGGTCTGATCCGTTTCCATCCGGTTTGAACCAGTTCCATCTGGTTTGAGCCGGTTCCATCCGGTTTGATCCGGTCTGATCCGTTTCCATCCGGTTTGATTGATCCGGTTTGATCTGGTTCCATGCGGTTTGAGCCGGTCTGATCCGTTTGCACCCGGTTTGATCCAGTTCCATCTGGTTTGATCCGGTTTGAACCGGTTTGAGCCGGTCTGATCCGGTTCCATCCGGTTTGAACCGGTCTGATCCGGTTTGAGCCGGTTGGAGCCGGTTCGATCCGATTTGATCCAGTTCCATCCGGTTTGAGCCGGTCCGATCCAGTTTGAGCTGGTCTGATCCGGTTTGAGCCAGTCAGATCCAGTTTGATCCGGTTTGAACTGGTTCGAGCCGGTCTGATCCGGTTTGATCCGGTTCCATCTGGTTTGATCCGGTTTGATCCGGTCTGATCTGGTTTGATCCGGTCCCATCCGGTTTGATCCGGTCCCATCCGGTTTGATCCGGTTCCATCCGGTTTGAGCCAGTCTGAAATGGAAGAACATACCATGCTCATGGATAGGAAGAATCAATATCGTGAAAATGGCCATACTGCCCAAGGTTATTTATAGATTCAATGCATCCCCATCAAGCTACCAATGAGTTTCTTCACAGAATTGGAAAAAAACTGCTTTAAAGTTCATATGGTACCAAAAAAGAGCCCGCATCTCCAAGACAATCCTAAGTCAAAAGAACAAAGCTGGAGGCATCACACTACCTGACTTCAAACTATACTACAAGGCTACAGTAACCAAAACAGCATGGTACTGGTACCAAAACAGAGATATAGACCAATGGAACAGAACAGAGTCCTCAGAAATAATACCACACATCTACAGCCATCTGATCTTTGACAAACCTGACAAAAACAAGAAATGGGGAAAGGATTCCCTATTTAATAAATGGTGCTGGGAAAATTGGCTAGCCATAAGTAGAAAGCTGAAACTGGATCCTTTCCTTACTCCTTATACGAAAATTAATTCAAGATGGATTAGAGACTTAAATGTTAGACCTAATACCATAAAAATCCTAGAGGAAAACCTAGGTAGTACCATTCAGGACATAGGCATGGGCAAAGACTTCATGTCTAAAACACCAAAAGCAATGGCAGCAAAAGCCAAAATTGACAAATGGGATCTAATTAAACTAAAGAGCTTCTGCACAGCAAAAGAAACTACCATCAGAGTGAACAGGCAACCTACAGAATGGGAGAACATTTTTGCAATCTACTCATCTGACAAAGGGCTAATATCCATAATTGAACATTATTAAGAATCTTTAAAATGGTCAGGTCAGAAATTTTACCTCAGGCAAGTAAGATTATATCTGAGGCATACTGCCAAATAGTAGGCTTTACAATTCAGGGAGGACAATAGCAAACAAGAGTTCAACCATGAGAACACATCAAATATGGCGGGAGTCTGAAAAACATCTCATAGAGATTGGGCAAATTATTCTGCCAGGTTGACTATTAATTTTCTTAATGATATTTAGAGAAACAATACATGTGCATTGTAGAAAAATAAAAAATATAGAAAAAAGAAAAAAAGAATGTCACATACCAACATCCAGAGATTGCCATTGTTAACACCTTAGTGCATATCTTTTGAATTGTGTGTGTGTATGCCTATGTTGTTTAATCTGGAATAGACTTTTTCAAAAAATGACTTTTGAAAATCAAAGACCAGTTGGTCCCTGGAATATTCTATCTTTTAAGAATTTGTACAATTGTATCCTCTTACTTCATCTCCTGTGGAAGTGATTTTAAAGTCTTGATGGATTCAGGTGAAACACTGTGAAAAAAATATCATAGATAATATGGTGTACTTCATGTTTTATCACATCAGAAGACACAGAACTTCTAGTACATTTACCATTAATTTGATAAGATTGACATCCTCTGGAGTAACGACAATCTAAACCTGCTATTGTGCAATTTTATTTTATCTCTTGCGATTAAAAATTATTCTGTGTAATGTCAGCTTGGCACAAAATGAAGGTCCAGTGTCCCAACATCCAGTTACCTAAGGATTTTAACCTTGATAAATCTTGTCTGAATCAATAAGCTAACTAGAATTTGTGAAATGTTATTGTCCTAATTCTGTCATTTCTCCCACATTAATTAATTGGCATTTAAAGTAGAGCTTTCCCTCATCAACTGTTTTGAGCCTCACTTACCTCCTTGTATGATTATGAAGTTATCTAGATGATGTCTATAAACTTTTAAATCCTAGAAGTATTCAAAGGAACACATAAAGTTACTAGATATGTTCATAATGCCCAGAAAGAAGAATACATAATTCTTTATACATTTAAATCTAGTCCTCTGGAAAAGGAAGTAGGTTTATTATGCATTGTTCCAGAGGGAAGTTTTGGGAAGGCAACTATTAACGCAACACAGGGAGTAAGTTTCTTATAATTAAAGACACCCATTAATGAAAGGTTTTTCCTCACAAAGTAATAAGGAAATATTTGCCTCTAGAAATATCGGAGGCTGAACCTGTCATGGTTATTGGTCTTTAAGTCCATCCTCCTTAATTGAAATGTTAGAATTATGAGAAAATATAAAGATCTGCAGGAGAATGGAAAAGTCAACAGAAACAGTGCCTGATCTTATAAACCTTCAGAAAGCATACTAGTAAGTAAAAAAAAAAATCCCAATAAATCTCAGTAATATAGCCAAAGTCCAAGAGATGCAAACTGAGTGGGGGTCCTTACCTTTGCAATCTTCATATTGGGATCAATAGAAATACCTTCTGGAGGAAATGGAGAAGTAAATATGGGTCTGATTCTCTGTGAGGGAATTAAAGGTTTTAGGACTAGTCATTGAATTATGGACTTCAGCTTTTTTCCTCCACCCAGGAACAGTTTACATCCCCCAGTTAGGTGGATTGAATCCTGGTATAGCATATTCAACAAAATATTAGAAGAGTTCTGGTAAAGAAGTACACCATTGGAACATCTCTTACTGCTCATCCCTGCTTCCTATTTCTTTTATTTCTATCCTTGTGCTCAGTCCCATTCCTTTAGGTAGAAAATAACCAATCCTAAAACTGAAGACTAAAACAGTGTTGGATATGGTACAAAGATAAGCCATGTGTCTTCTGAAGTATATCAAAGCAAAAAGAATACCTGCCTTGGGAATCATGCAGCCATCTTCCACACCCACAGCCACTAACTTTGTTAGTAAAACAACAAAGCTCTAAACCAGAACACATGTTCCAAGTTCAAATATTGATAAGAATGACAACTTGGATTTAGTCCAAAGTGACTTTCACTTTGTAAATTACCAAACCAGCAAAATTATATGAGATGAAGAATGCAAGTTAGTAGATGCCTCTCTCGTACCTCCTAATATTTTTTATGGCAGTACACCTGAAGTTTAGTGACGAGTGTGGCTCCAAATGAAATAAAATCTTCCAGGCTGGTAGAGGTGGACCCATCAGTTGGTATCTTTTATGTTTTATGGCAGTACACCTGAAGTTTAGTGATGAGTGTGACTCCAAATGAAATAAAATCTTCCAGGCTGGTAGACATGGACCCACCAGTTGGTATCTTTTATGCTACTTGGGCTGGTTAACAGGCACATTATTTTCATATGGGAAAATTTGTGCTTTGGGAGGCCAAGGTGGGTGGATCAGCTGAGGTCAGGAGTTTGAGACCAGCCTAGCCAACATGGTGAAACCCCGTCTTTACTAAAAATACAAAAAAATTAGCTGGGCATGGTGGCACGCCCCTGTAGTCCCAGCTACTTGGGAGGCTGAGGCAGGAGAACTGCTTGATCCTGGGAAGTGGAGGTTGCAGTAAGCTGAGATCGCACCACTGCACTCCAGCCTGGGCAACAGAGTGAGACTCTGTCTCAAAAAAAAAAGAAAAAAAAGAAAGAAAGAAAAAAGAAAAAGAAAATCTGTGCTGTGCCACAGCATATATGCTTCCATATCCTAGCTCTTATTATATCATTGGGTCTACTTGAGTTTTTAGTACAGTAGGTCTGGCTGTGACCTGCCACCTTGCCAAAGAGGGAAAAAAGAACTCTAGAAGATAACGTAACTCAGTGGACCAAGAAAAAGACTGGCTATGATTACTAGGGGGTGGGTTAGTAATAACTTAAAATGCATGGGTACAGGATATATATTCCTGGACTTTGATTGTAAACAACAGAACATTTCTTAATTCACATAACAAGAAGTCCAGAGACGAATGGGCTTCAGAACTGGTTGAGTCAGCAACTCAATCATGTCACCAAGGATTCAGGTTCTTTCTATGTCTCAGCTTTGCTTCACTGCCTGTCATAAAATTGTTATCTGCTAGATATCTGCCAGCACAAAGGGGAGAATTTTTTTCCTTTGTTCAGTTTAATAGGAAATAGAACAATAATCCCCCACCTCTGTGATGAAATGTAAGCCTTTCTCTTGAATCCAATTGTATCTCTTCACTTTTTTTGAGAGATGGGGTCTCATTATGTTGACCAGGCTGGACCCCAATTCCTGGGCTCAAACAATCATCCCACCTCAACCTCCCAAGTAGCTGGGATGACAGGCACACATCAGTGTGCCCAGGCTCTCCTTTTACTATTGTACTTTCTTCTTTCTTTTTTCCACATGCTAAATAGAGTAAACAAGACCTGCCTCCTCCCCTCTCATCCTGTTTCTAGGCAGCTATGTACTTGGTGACCTAATGACCCTCTTATTTACCTCAGATCTGCATTAGGGTAGCAGTTGATTATTATTTGATTCCGCATTTTCTACTGTTCCTTATTGTTAGAGATACAATGAATCCTGCTGGAATAAGTGGCAGGGAAGAATTTGAACAGTCTAGTGTCATAGCACCAATGTCATCAAACTAGCAATAAATCCTACCTCAATTCCTATGTGTTTTTAATTGTCTCTCATTCTTGCATATTTCTATTCCCAATAATACTATATCATTTTAATGTGCACTTTCTTAATCAGTTGTGTTGCTCTGTAATAAATCTGTGCTTATTTATATAGTATATTGATACCCAGCCGTTTCATGAAATGCCATGATTCCTCCTGCCTGGGAGAGTTGGGCCAAACTTCACAGGTAAAGGGCACAGTCCTCCACAAGCATGCCTTCACTTTATACACCAGCCACAAGTCTGGGGTCCCCAATTGTTGTAGTCCATTCTGTGCTGCTCTAACAAAATATCTGAGACTAGGTAGTTTATAAAAAAATAAAAATTTATTTTCACTGGGCTCTGGGAAGTTCAACCTCAAGGTTTGGGCTGTTTTGGTTGTCTGGTATGGGTTACTCTTCTGCTTTCAAGATGGCGCCTCATTGCTACATCCTGTGGAAAGGAGGAACACCGTCCTCACATGGCAGAGGTGAACGGGCAAACCAACTGAACAATGAGTGAAGCTGCTTTTATAGGGGCCTTAATCCCATTCACAAAGGAGGAGTCTTCATGGCCTAATCACCTCTTAAAGACTCTACCTATTAATACGATTACACTATTACCTATTAATACTACCACATCACATTGCCAACATCTGAGTTTTGGAGGGGACACATTCAAACCATAGCACCAAGCCTCCTTTACTTCTGATCAGCTGGCTACAAAGTCAGGGTTTCCCACTACCCCTTCAGTTTTGATAGTTCACTAGAAAAACTCATAGAACTCCAGAAGGCGCTATACTTGTGAGGACAATTTTGTTATAGCCAGAAGATACACATCAGAACCAGCCAAAGGGAGAGTCATATAGAGTCACACAGAGCAAGGTCTGAAAGGATCCAAACACACAACTTCCATCATCTTCAGGGATGCATTACCCTCGCAGCCAATTGATACCTGACAATACACAGAGTATTGTCATCAGGAAATCTCATTTGAGCCTTCGGTGTCCAGAGTTTTACTGGAGCTTGAGCATGTACTGATCTTTAGGCTCCAGCCCATCCTGGAGGCTTGGGCTAATGCCTTTAGCCTCTAGTTCCTCTGGGTGTTAGGGCTGAAGTAGTATGTTCCAAAATCTTCATCATAAATCACACCATTGGACTGTTCACTGGTAAAAGCTCCCAGGCAAACAAAAACATTCACATCAAGCAGGACATTCCTGGGGCCTAGAGATCTCCTCCCAGCAGCCAAAAGCAAAAGCCAGAGCTCTCTTTGGGTAAAGTTACTTCTTCACTATACAAATCCAAGTCCTTTTACAGAATGTGCATTTATTATTTTTCGTCAGCACTCTAAGTAAACAATTTTTCTCCCTAATCCTGTGTAGAATTTTTAAATCAATCAATGCTACATTAGTGATTTTTAAAGCTTAAGAAATGCATGAAGTATATCTTCCACTTCTTCATGACAAAGATTATGTAACTTTTAGTAAGAAATAAAGGAATATTTTAGGCTGGGAGTATTAGCAGTGAATCTCCCTGAATCATTAATAAAACAGAAAGAACAAGTAGGATAGTAAAAGCAAAAACTCAAGCACAATATCTACAACTAAACTAGGTAATAAAATATTCTGAAGAACCTAAAATATTAACAAGTGGTGACAAATAATCCACATTTATAAGATCCGTCAGTGTCTGTGTGGCCAAAAGCTGAGGAAAGGCAACAGGATGTCCCTGAGAACAGAAGAACCTCAAAATCACCAACAGGTACTCACTGGAAATTGCCAGGGGACAATCTGAGAACAGAATCTAAAACATACACTTTTAGAGTCCAATTCACAGGGACAGGATAAGACAGTTTTTGTAAGTTCTGAAATGTTAGGATTGTATGGCCATAAGGACTTTAAAAACTAAGACATCTAAGGCTCCTATTGGGACAAGATCACACTTAGGAGAAACTGCTTGGAATAGAACCCACATTGGGCAAGACAGGGACAGTAAGGGGTGGGGAAAAGAGAAGGTCTGGATAAAATGGGAAGGAGGACAAGAGGCAGCAGACTTTGAAAAGTAAGAGAATATATATTTTATCACTTCCAAAAAAAATAGCAAATAGAGCCCTAGATCACACCAGCAAAAAAGTTAACCTAATCCATTCCTACATTCAGAATATATAGAAAAAATATTTTTACTTAAATTAAGCAATGGGGAAGGATCATAATAGAATCCACACAATTTTATTATAAGACAAAATAAAATGAAGAGAAAAATAATAGCTGCTGAAGTGGCTGAAATATGAAGCATGGGGAAAAGGAAAGAACTGTAAAAAGAAGAAAATCTAGAAATCTGAATTTGATTCCCTTGAGTCTTTGGCCAAAAATTAAGCAATGCAAGCACAAAATAAGGCACTGGAAGGCCAAGAAAAGCTATGAGTTGAAAGGGGATTCCAGAGCTTGCACAGGGCTTGGAGATGTTGGGTTTCTGCCTAACTCAAGTGAGACACTTAAATAAACCCGCAGACATTCAATTGACACACAAGAAAGGCCAAATCTAATGAGTAGGCTATTCCAGTCACCGACTAGACCTGCCATATTAAAGTTTATGAATAGTACTCTAAAGGATTAAGCTGATGCACAAGTAAATTAGCTACCTGCCATAACAAAGTTCAATCCTCTTTACAAAAGAGAACAAAATTGACAGCATTCAATAAAAAATTACTACATATATAAATAAACAGGAAAAGGTGGCCTACAATTGAGAGGAAAATCTATCCATAATAATGAGACTTACAAATCACAGAAAGTATGTATTAGAATGGAGTGTTAAGGCATATATCTTTAAGAATACAAAGTAAAACATAAACATAATGAAAGGAACCACTAGGAAATCTCAATAGAGAAATTGAAACTATTTAGAACAAACAAATGAAGACTTTGGAATGGAAAAATACAGTATCTGAAATTAAAAATTCACTGGATGGACTTGAAAGCAGACTAGACACCAAAGAAGAAAATATTATGGGACTTTAAGACAGATTAATTTAAAAATGTCCAGTCTGAAGAAAAGACACAAAGACAATTGCTGAAAAATAAATAGAAGTTCAGAAACTTGTGGAACATAGCAAATGGTTTAATGCATAAGAGAATAGAGCTAAGATGTAGATGCACACTGAAAGAGTTAACTGATTTTCTCCAAGGGTAGCAAAGCAATTCAATAAGGGAAAGAATAGTCTTTTCAACAAACAGTGCTAAAGCAATTGAATACCTCTATGGAAAAAAAAAAAATTGAACCTTCATCCATATTTTTTCCTTTTTACAAGAAAAAGATCAAAATAGATAATAATCTGAAATGTAAGTTATGAGACTAGAAGAAGATAGGAAAAAAATAAGTTTAACCTCGAGATAGGCCAAGATTTTTTGACAGGACAGAAAAAGAACTAGCCAAGAAACAAACAAACAAAAACATAAAACCTGATAAGCTGGACTTCATCAAAATAAAAATCTCTGTTCAACAAAAAACACACTAAGAAAATTAGTGGGTCAGGGCCAAGATGGCGGATTAGATGCCACTGTGGTCCAAGGCACTTACAGAGAGGAATGAAAGGAGCAAATGAATTCATTCAGCACCTTCAACTGAAATATCCAGTTTCTTGCATTAGGACTGACTAGGCAAACAACCCACGAAGAATGAAGAAAAGCAGAGTGGGGCGACAGACAGCCTACTTGGGAGCAGCATAGGGGCAAAGGAACCCCCACCCCCAGCCAGGGAAAGCAGTGAGTGATTGTGTGACCCTGCCCAGGAAACCATTCTTCTCCCATGGATCCTTGCAACCTGCGGATCAGGAAATCCCCTCATGAGCCCATGCCCTCAGGGCCTTGGATCAGATACACAGAGTTGTATGGAGTCTGGCAGAGCAGCTGTTCAGGCACACACAGACACCCAGGAATTTTACATATTACGGCCCCAGGATCCCCAGCAAGATGGGAGATTGGTCTTTTCATATCCCTAGGAAGAGGGCTGAATCCAGGGAGCCAAGCAGTATTGTTCTGTGGGTCCCACTTTCACAGCACCTCACAAATTAAGACCCACTGGCTTGGAATTCCAGCCAGCCAATGGCAACAGGCTGGAGTCTGCTTGAGGCAGGATCAAGTTCCCAGGGGAGGGACTGCCATCTCTGTAGGTGAGTAGACTCAGTCGTTTCAGCCTGCCAGCACTGGAGAATACTAGCTGTCCAGACACGGAAGGGTCCCCCACAACACAGCATAACTGCCTTGTCAGCTGTTAGCCAGACTGCTTCTTTAAGCAGGACCCCGATCCATTCCTCCTCACTTGGAGGGACCTCCCTGCCAGGGCTTCAGCCACTTCACCAGGGTTATACAGACAGCTCTGATCACTCCTTGGGATGGAGATCATGGGGTAGGGGGCAGCTGCCATCTCTGCAGTTTGGTAGACTCAGCAGTTCCAGCCTGCTAGCTGTGGAGAACCCAAATGGTCTGGATGAGTAAGGGTCCCCCTCAATGCAGCACACCTGCTCTACCAAAAAGCAGCCAGACTGATTCTTTAAGCATGTTCCTGATCCTGTTCCTCCTGACAGGGTGAGACCTCCCAGTAGGTGTCTCCAGCCACCTACTACAGAAGCCTGCTCAAACCAGCAACAGGTCAGTACCCCCTGGGACAGAGCTTCCAGAGGAAGCAGCAGGCTGCCATCTTTGCAGTTTCATAGCCTTCACTGGTAATACCTCCAGGTATGGGAAAAACCAAGGCAACTAGGGCCTGGAGCAGACTGCCAGCAAACCACAGCAGCCCTATGGAAGAGTGGCCTGACTATTAAAAGAAAAACAAACAAAAAAAAACAACAATACCCACAAAAAAAGATCCCACAAAATGCCATTCAAAGGTCAGCAATCTCAAATATCAAAAGTAGATAAGCCCACAAAGATGAGAATCAATCAAAAAATGCTGAAAACTCAAAAAACCAGAGTTCCTCTTCTCATCTAAATGACCACAACACCTTCCCAACAAGGGCACAGAACTGGGCTGAGGCTGAGATGGCTGAATTGACAGAAGTAAGCCTCAGACGATGAGTAATAATGAACTTCACTGAGAGCTAAAGGAGCGTGTTCTAACCCAATGCAAAGAAGCCAAGAATCATGATAAAGCAATACATGAACAAATACCCGGAATAGCTGGTTTAGAGAGGAATGTAACCAATTTGATGGAGCTGAAAAACTTAACATGAGTACAATGCAGTCACAAGTATCAATAGCAGAACAGACTAAGCAGAGGAAAGAACATCAGAGCTGGAAGTCTACCTTTCTGAAATAAGACAGGCAGACAAGAATGGGGAAAAATGAATGAAAAGGAATGAACAAAACCTGCAAGAAATATGGGATTATGTGAAGAGAATGAACCTACAACTGATTGGGGTACCTGAAAGAGATGGGGAGAATGGAACCAAGTTACCTCAGGATATTATCCAGCAGAACTTCCCCAACCTAGCAAGACAGGCCAACATTCAAATACAAGAAATGCAGAGAACCCCAGTAAGATACTCCACAAAAAGATCAACCCCAAGACACATAATCATTAGATTCTCTAAGGTCGAAATAAAAGAAAAAATGCTAAGAGCAGCCAGAGAGAAAGGCCAGATCACCTACAAAGGGAAGTCCATCAGACTAACAGCAGATGTCTCAGTGGAAACCCTACAAGCCAGAAGAGATTAGGAGCCAATATTCAAATACTCTTAAAGAAAGTAATTTTCAACCCAGAATTTTATATCTAGCCAAACTAAGCCTCCTAAGCAAAGAAATAAGATCCTTTTCAGACAAGCAAATGCTGAAGGAATTTGTCACCAACAGTCCTGCCTTGCAAGAGCTCCTGGAGGAAGCACAAAATATGAAAAGGAAAACCTGTTACCCGCCACTATAAAAACACACTGGAAGTACACAGACCGGTGACACTATGAAGCACCTACATTAGCAAGTGTGCAAAATAACCAGCTAACACCATGATGAAAGGATCAAATTCACACATAACAATACTAACCTTGGTTTCCTGGACAAGATGGCCTAATAGCAACAGCTCCAGTCTGCAGCTCCCAGTGAGACCAATGCAGAAGGCAGGTGATTTCTGCATTTCCAACTGAGGAAACTGGTTCATTTCACTGGGGCTGGTTAGACAGTGAGTACAGCCCACAAAGTGGGGGAGAAGCAAGGTGGGGTGTCGCCTCACCCAGGAAGTGCAAGAAGTCATGGAAATCCCACCCCTAGCCAAGGGAGGCCGTGAGGAACTGTGCTGTCAGGGATGGTGCTATCCAGCCCAGATACTACACTTTTCCCACAGTCTTCACAACCTGCAGACCAGGAGATTCCTTCAGGTGCCTACACCATGAGGGCCCTGGTTTCAAGCATAAAACTGGGTGGCTATTTGGGCAGACACAGAGCTAGCTGCAGGAGTTTTTTTTGTTTTTGTTTTTCATATTCCAATGGCTCCTGGAACACCAGCGAGATAGACCCGTTCACTCCTGTGCAAAGGGGGCTGAAGCCAGGGAGCCAAGTGGTCTTGCTCAGCAGATCCCACTCCCATGGGGCCCAGCAAGCTAAAATCCACTGGCTTGAAATTCTTGCTGCCAGCACAGCAATCTGAAGTGGACCTGGGATGCTCAAGTTTGGTGGGGGTAAGGGCATCTGCCATTACTGAGGCTTGAGTAGGTGGTCTTCCCCTCACAGTGTAAACAAAGCCACCTGGAAGTTTGGACTGGGCAGAGCCCACCGCAGTTCAGCAAAGCCACTATAGCCAGACTGCCTCTCTAGATTCCTCCTCTCTGGGCCCGGCATCTCTGAAAGAAAGGCAGCAGCCCCTGTCAGGGGCTTATAGACAAAACTATCACCTCCCTGAGACAGAGCACCTGGGGGAAGGGGCAGCTATGGGTGCAGCTTCAGCAGACTTAAACATTCCTGCCTGCCAACTCTGAAGAGAGCAATGGATAGCCCAGGACAGCGCTTGAGCACTGCTAAGGAACAGAATGCCTCCTCAAGAAAGTCCCTGACCCCAGTACCTCCTGACAAGGAGACACCTCCCAGCAGGGGTCAACAGACACCTCATACAGGAGAGATCCAGCTGGCATCTGGCAGGTGTCCCTCTGGAACAAAGCTTCCAGAAGAAGGAGCAGGCAGGAATCTTTGCTGTTCTGCAGTCTCTGCTGGTGATACCCAGGCTAACAGAATCTGAAGTCGACCCCCAGAAAACTCCAGCAGACCTGCAGAAGAGGGGCCTGACTGTTAGAAGAAAAACTAGCAAACAGAAAGAAATAACATCAACATCAACAAAAAGGATGACCACGCAAAAACTCCATCTGAAGGTCACCAAAAGCAAAGACCAAAGATAGATCAATTGAAGATTAGGAACAGCCAGCGCAAACAGGCTGAAAGTTCCAAAACACAGAATGCTTCTACTCCTCCAAAGGATCACAACTCCTCACCAGCAAGGGTACAAAACTGGATGGAGAATGAGTTTGATGAATTGACAGAAGTAGGCTTCAGAAGGTGCTCAATAACAAACTCCTCCAAGCTAAAGGAGCATGTTCTAACACAATGCAAGGAAGCTAAGAACTTTGATAAAAGGTTAGAGGAACTGCTAACTAGAATAACCAGTTTAGAGAAGAACATAAATGACCTGATGGAGCTGAAAAACACAGCATGAGAACTTTGTGAAGCATACATGATTATCAATAGCTGAATTGATCAAGTGGAAGAAATGATATCAGAGATTGAAGATCAACTTAATGAAATACAGCGTGGAGATAAGATTAGAGAAAAAAGAATAAAAAGGAATGAACACAGTCTCCAAGAAATATGGGACTATCTGAAAAGACCAAACCTACATTTGATTGGTATAACTGAAAGTGATGGTGAGAATGGAACCCTATTGGAAAAGACACTTCACCATATTATCCAGGAGAACTTCCCCAACCTAGCAAGAAAGGCCAACATTCAAATGCAAGAAATACAGAGAATACCACAGAGATACTCCTCAAGAAGAGCAACCCCAAGACACATAATCATCAGATTCACCAAGGTTGAAATGAAGGAAAAAATGTTAAGAGCAGCCAGAGAGAAAGGGTAGGTTACCCACAAAAGGAAGCCCATCAGACTAACAGCGGATCTCTCTGCCAAAACCCTAAGCCAGAAGAGAGCGGGGGACAATATTCAACATTCTTAAAGAAAAGAATTTTCAACCCAGAATTTCATACCTAGCCAAACTTAGCTTCATAAGTGTAGGAGAAATAAAATCCTTTCCAGAATGCTGAGGAATTTTGTCACCACCAGGCCTGGCTTACAAGAGCTCCTGAAGGAAGCATTAAATATGGAAAGGAAAAACCAGTACTAGCCACTGAAAAAACAAACCAAAATGTAAAGAACATCAACACTATGAAGAAACTGCAACAACTCATGGGTAAAATAATGCACTAGCATCATAATGACGGGATCAGATTCACACATAACAGTATTACCCTTATATGTAAATGGGCTAAATCCCCCAATTAAAAGACAGAGACTGGCAAATTGGATTAAGAGTCAAGACCTATAGGTGTGCTGTATTCAGGAGACCCATCCATCTGACGTGCAAAGACACACAGGCTCAAAATAAAGGACAGAGGAATGTTTACCAAACAAATAGAAAGCGAAAAGAAACAGGGATTGCAATCCTAGCCTCTGATAAAACAGAATTTAAACCAACAAAGGTCAAAAAAGACAAAGAAGGGCATTACATAATGGTAAAGGGATCAATGCAACAAGAAGTGGTAACTATCCTAAATATATATGCACCCAATACAGGAGCACCCAGATTCATAAACCAAGTTCTTAGAGACCTACAAAGAGACTTAGACTCCCACACAATAATAGTGGGAGACTTTACCACCCAAGTGTCAATATTAGACAGATCAAAGAGACAGAAAATTAATAAGGATATTCAGGACTTGAACTCAGCCCTGGACCAAGTGGACCTAATAGACATCGACAGAACTCCCCACTCCAAATCAACAGAATATACATTCTTCTCAGCAGCAAATACCACTTATTCTAAAATCAACCACATAATTGGAAGTAAAACACTCCTCACCAAATGCAAAAGAATGGAAATCATAACAGTCTCTCAGACCACAGTGTAACCAAATTAGAACTCAGGATTAAGAAACTCACTCTAAACTGCACAACTACATGGAAACCAAACAACCTGCTCCTGAATGACTACTGGGTAAATAATGAAATTAAGGCAGAAATAAATAAGTTCTTTGAAACCAATGAGAACAAAGACATAACATACCAGAATCTCTGGGACACAGCCAAAGCAGTGTTTACAAGGAAATTTATAGCACTAAATGCCCACAGGAGAAAGCAGGAAAGATCTAAAATCAACCCCCTAACATCACAATTAAAAGAACAAGAGAAGCAAAGGCAAACAAATTCAAAAGGTAGCAGAAGACAAGAAATAACTAAGATCAGAGCAGAACTGAAGGAGGTAGAAACACAAAAAACACTTCAAAAAAAATCAATGAATTCAGGAACTGTTTTTTTTGAAAAGGTTAACAAAATAGATAGACCACTAACCAGACTAACAAAGAAGAAAAGAGAGAAGAATCAAATAGATGCAATAAAAAATGATAAAGGGGAGATCACCACTGATCCCACAGAAAAACAAACGGCCATCAGATAATACTATAAACACCTCTATGCAAATAAGCAAGGAAATCTTGAAGAAATGGATAAATTCCCAGACACATACACCCTCCCAAGACTAAACCAGGAAAAAGTAAAATCCCTGAATAGACCAATAACAAGATCTGAAATTGAGGCAGGATAGCTTACCAACCAAAAAAAGCCCAGGACCAGACAGATTCACAGCCAAATTCTACCAGAGATACAAACAGGAGCTGGTGCCATTCCTTCTGAAACTATTCCAAACATTAGACATAGAGGGACTCCTCCCTAACTCCTTTTATAAGGCCAGCATCATCCTGATACCAAAACCTGACAGAGACACAACAAAAAAGAAAATTTCAGGTCAATATCCCTGATGAACATTGATGTGAAAATCCTCAAAAAAAATACTGGTAAACCAAATCCAGCAATACATCAAAAAGCTTATCCACCAAGATCAACTTGGCTTCATCTCACCAAAACAGCATGGTATTTGTACCTAAACAGATATATAGACCAATGCAACAGAACAGAGGCCTCACAAATAACACCACACATCCACAACAATCTGATCTTTGATAAACCTAACAGAAACAAGCCATGGGGATAGGATTCCCTATCTAATAAGTGGTGTTGAGAAAACTGGCTAGCCATATGCAGAAAACTGAAAATGAATCCCTTCCTTACACCTTATACAAAAATTAACTCAAGGTGGATTAAAGATTTAAACATAAGACCTAAAACCATAAAAATCCTAGAAGAAAATCTAGGCAATATCAATCAGGATGCAGGCATGGGCAAAGACTTCATGACCAAAATATCAAAAACAATGGTAACAAAAGTCAAAATTTACAAACAGGAACTGAGTAAACTAAAGAGCTTCTGCACAGCAAAAGAAACTATCACCAGAATGAATAGGCAACCTACAGAATGGGAGAAAATTTTTGCAATCTATCCATCTGATAAAGGCCTAATATCCAGAATCCACAAGGAACTTCAACAAATTTACAAGGAAAAAAAAAACAAAAACAAAAAACATCAAAAAGTGGGCAAAGGATATGAACAGACACTTCTCAAAAGACATTTATGCCACCATATGCCGGCAACATACATATGAAAAAGAGCTCATCATCACCGATCATTAGAGAAATGTAAACCAAAATCACAATCAGATATTATCTCACATCTGTTAGAATGGCGATCACTAACAAGTCAGGAAACAACAGATGCTGGAGAGGATGTGGAGAAATAGGAACACTTTTACACCGTTGGTGGGAATGTAAATTAGTTCAACCATTGTGAAAGACAATGTGGCAATTCTTCAAGGACCTAGAACTAGAAATACCATTTGATCCAGCCATCCCATTACTGGGTATATACCCAAAGGATTATAAATCATTCTACTATAAAGACACATGCACACATATGTTTATTGCCACACTATGCACAATAGCAAAGACTTGGAACCAACCCAAATGCCCATTAATGTTAGACTGGATAAAGAAAATGTGGCACATATATACCATGGAATAGTATGCAGTCATAAAAATGAATGAGTTCATCTCCTTTACAGGGACATGGATGAAGCTGAAAACCGTCATTCTCAGCAAACTAACACAGGAACAGAAAACCAAACACCGCATGTTCTCACTCATCAGTGGGAGATGAACAATGAAAACATATGGGCACAGGGAGGGCAACATCACTCACCAGGGCCTTTCAGGGGGTCGGGGGCAAGAGGAGGGATAGCATTAGGAGAAATACCTAGTAGATGACAGGTTGATGGGTGTAGCAAACCATCATGGCACATGTATACCTATGTAACAAACCTGCATGTTCAGCTCATGTATTCCAGAACTTAAAGTATATATATATATATATACAGTAACCTTAAATGTAAATGAGCTAAATGCCCCAAATAAAAGATACAGAATGGAAAGCTGGATAAAGAGTGAAGACCCGTTGCTGTGCTGTCTTCAAGAGATCCATCTAACATGCAAAGACAAACATTAGGATCAAAATAAAGGAATAGAGGAAAATCTACCAAGCAAATGAAAAACAGAAAAAAGCAGATGTTGCAATCCTAGTTTCTGACAAAGCAGACTTTAAACCAACACAGATTTTTTTTAAAAAACAAAGAAGGATATTACATAATGGTTAAGGGTTCAATTCAACAGGTAGAGCTAACTATCCTAAATATAAATGCCCCCAATACAAGAGCACCCATATTCATAAAGCAAGCTGTTAGAGACCTATAAAGAGACTTAGACTCTCACACAATAATTGCGGGAGACTTTAGCACCCCATTAACAATATTAGACTATCAAGACAGAAAATTAACAAAAATATACAGGGCCTGAATTCAGATCTGGACCAAATGCACCTAGTAGATACCTACAGAACTGTCTACTCCAAAACAACAGACTATACATTTTTCTCATTGCCATGCAGCACTTATTCTAAAATTGATAACATAATTTGAAGTAAAACTCTTTTCAGCAAGTGTAAAAGAAATAACTGAAATCATAGCAGTCGTTCAGACCACAGCACAAACAAATTAGAACTCAAGATTAAGAAATTCGCTCAAAACTGGCTGGGCACAGTGGCTCACGCCTGTAATTCCAGCACTTTGGGAAACCAAGGCAGGCAGATCACGAGGTCAGGAGTTCGAGACCAGCCTGGTCAATATGGTGAAACCCCGTCTCTACTAGTAAAACACAAAAAATTACCTGGGCGTGGTGGCACATGCCTGTAGTCCCAGCTACTCAGGAGGCTGAGGCAGGAAAATCGCTTGAACCTGGGAGGTGGAGGTTGCAGTGAGCCAAGATCACACCACCACACTCCGGCCTAGATGACAGAGTGAGAGTTCATCTCAAAAAAAAAAAAAAAAAGAAAGAAATTCACTCAAAATCACACAACTACATGGAAATTGAACAACCTGCTCTAGAATGACTCTTGGGTAAATAATGAAATTAAGGCAGAAATCAAGAAGTTCTTTGAAACCATTGAGAACCAAGAGACAACATACTAGAATTCCTGGAATGCAGCTAAAGCAGCATTAAGAGGAAAATTTATAGCACTAAATGCCCACATTGAAAAGATAGAAAGATCTCAAGTTGACAACTTAACATCACAACTAACAGAACCAGAGAACCGAGAGGAAACAAATCCCAAAGCTAACAGTAGACAAGAAATTACCAAGATCAGAGCTGAACTGAAAGAGATGACATGAAAAACCCTTCAAAAAACTAACAAATCCAGAAGATAGTTTTTTGAAAAAAATAATAAAATAGATAGACCACTAGCTAGACTAATTAAAAGAAACACAATCAGAAATAAGAAGGACATCACCACCGACCCCATGGAAATGCAAACAACCATCAGAGAATATTATAAACACCTCTATGCACATAAACTAGAAAATCTAGAAGAAATGGATAAATTCCTGGACCACTACACTCTCCCAAGACTGAACTAGGAAGAAACTGAATCCCTGAATAGACCAATAATGAGTTCTGAATTAGAGGCAGTAATAAATAGCCTACCAACCAAAAGAAGCCCAGCACCAGATGAATATACAGCTGAATTCTACCACAGTACAAAGAAGAACTGATAACATTTCTACTGAAACTATATCAAACAATTGAAAAGGAGGAACTCCTCCTTAACTCATTCTATGAGGCCAGCATCATCCTTATACCAAAACCTGGCAGAAATACAACAACTTCAAGCCAATATCTTTGATGAACATAGATGCAATAATCCTCAACAAAATACTGTCAAACTGAATCCAGCAGCATATCAAAAGTTTATCCAACATGATCAAGTTGGTTTCATCCTTGGGATGCAATGTTGGTTCAACATATGCAAACCAATAAATGTGATTCATCACATAAACAGAACTAAAGACAAAAACCAGATGATTCTCTCAAAAGATGCAGAAAAGGTCTTTGATAACGTTCAACATCCCTTCATGTTAAAAACTTTCAATAAACTAGGTATTGAAAGAACATACCTCAAAATAATAAGAGTCATACATGACAAACTCACAGCTAGTATCATAGTGAGTGGGCAAAAGCTGGAAGCATTCCCCTTGAAAACTGGCACAAGACAAGAATGCCCTGTCTCACCACTCATATTCAACATAGTATTGAAAGTTCTGGCTGGGGCAATAAGGCAAGAGAAAGAAATATGCTGTATTCAAATAGGAAGAGAGGAAGTCAAATTTTCTTTTTTCACAGATGACTTGATTCTATATCTAGAAAACCTCATCATCTCAGCCCAAAAGTTTCTTAAGCTAATAAGCAACTTCAGTAGTCTCAGGATACAAAATCAATGTGCAAAATTGGCTAGCATTCCTATACACCAACAACAGGCAATCAGAGAGCCAAATCATGAATGAACTCCCATTCACAATTGCTACAAAGAGAATAAAATACCTCTGAATACAGGTAATAAGGGAAGTGAAGGACCTCTTCAAGGAGAACTACCAATCACTACACAAAGAAATTAGAGAGGACACAAACAAATGGGAAAACATTCCATGCTTGTGGGTAGAAAGAATCAATAAGCATGAAAATGGCCATACTGCCCAAAGTAATTTATATATTCAATGCTATTCCCATTTAGCAACCGTTGAAATTCTTCACAGACTTAGAAAAATAAAACTATTTTAGAATTCATATGGAATCAAAAAAGAGCCCAAATAGCCAAGACAATCCTAAGCAAAAAGAACAAAGCTGGAGTCATTGCACTACCCAATTTCAAACTATACTACAAGGCTACAGAAACCAAAACAGCATTGTACTTGTACACATAGACCAAAGGAACAGAATAGAGGACTCAGAAATAAGACCACACACCTCCAACCATCTGACATTCAACAAACCTGACAAAAACAAACAATGGGGAAAGGATTCCCTATATAATAAATGGTGCTGTGAGAACTGGCTAGCCGTATGCAAAATATTAAAACTGGACCCGTTACTTATACCATATAAAAAATTAACTCAAGATTAATTAAAGACTTAAATGTAAAACCCAAAACTATAAAAACTTTAGAAGGAAATCTAGGCAATACCATTCAGGCCATAGGCACGGGCAAAAATTTCATGATGAAAATGCTAAAAGCAATTGTAACAAAAGCAAAAATTAACAAATGGGTTCTAATTAAACTAAAGAGGTTCTGCATAGCAAAAGAAACTATCATCAGAGTGAACAGACAACCTATAAAATGGGAGAAAATTTATGCAATCTATTCATCTGACAAAGATCTAATATCCAGAGTACACAAGGAGCTTAAACAAATTTACAAGAAAAAAGACAAACAACTCCATTAAAAAGTGGGCAAAGGACATAAACAGACACTCCTCAAAAGAAAACATATATGCTGTCAATAGATATACATAAGAAAAAGCTCAACATCACTGATTATTAGAGAAATGTAAACCAAAACCACAATGAGATACCATCTCATGCCAGTCAGAATGGCTATTATTAAAAGGTCAAAAAACAACAGATGCTAGTGACATTGTGGAGAAAGGAATCGCTTTTACACTGTTGGTGGGAGTATAAATTAGTTCAACCACTGTAAAAGTCAGTGTGGCAATTCCTCAAAGAGCTAAAGGCAGAAATTACATTTGACCCAGCAACTCCACTACTGGGTATATATCTATCCAAAGGAATATGAATCATTCTGTTATGAAGATACATGCATATGTATGTTCATTATTAAAGCACTATTCACAATAACAAAGTCACATAGTCAACCTAAATGCCCATCAGTGGTAGACTGGATAAGGAAAATGTGGTATGTATACACCATGGAATACTATGCATCCATAAAAAGGAATGAGATCATGTCCTTTAACAGGGACATGGATGGAATGGGAAGCCATTGTCCTCAGTAAACCAAAGCAGGAACAGAAAACCAAAAACCACATGTTCTCACAAGTGGGAGCTGAATGATGAGAACACATGGCACAGCAGGGGAACAACACACACTAGGGCCTGTCAGAGGGGAATGGTCGGGGGAGGGAAAGCATCAGGAAGTATAGTTAATGGTTGCTGGGTTTAATACCTAGGTGATGGGTTGATCTGTACAGCAAACCACCATGGTGCAGGTTTACCTATGTAACAAACCTGCACATCCTGTATATGTATCCCTGAGTTTAAAATAAAAGTTGAAGAAAAAATAAATTAACTGGCAAGATATAACTTCTAACAAAGAACATGTATGTAGAATATAAAAATAATTCCTCTAACTCAACCAAAAATACAGCCCAGGAAAGGTTTACAGAGAAGGCAGAGTAATATGGCCAAATAAAAGCCTCCAGCAAACCACCCCCCGCCCCCCGCCCCACACACACACAGGAACACCAAATTGAACAACTATCCACACAAAAGAATACCTTCATAAAAATGAAAAATCAGGTGAGTGACAACAGTACCTGGTTTTAACAACATATTAAAGAAAGAGGCTCTAAAATGGTAGGAACGACAGTCTTGAATTACCTACCCCACCCTTCCCCCATCTTGTGGCAGTGGCTACATGGCATGGAAAGAGAATCAGCGCACTTGAGGGAGGGAAAGTGCAGTGACTGTGGAACTTTGCATTGGAACTCAGTGCTGCCCTGTGACAGAAGAAAGCAACACAAGGCTGATCTCAGCCGTACCCATGGAGGGAGCATTTAGACCAGTCCTAGCCAGAGCTGAATCATCTATCCCAGCAGTCAGAGCTTGAGTTCCAACAAGTGCTACCATCATGAACTAAAGCACTCTGGGGTCCTAAATAAACTTGAATGGTGGTCTAGGCCATAAGAACTGCAACTCCTGGGCAAGTCTTATTGCTGGGCTGGGCTTGGAGACCATGGACTTGGGGTGAATGTGACCTAGTGAGACACTAGCTGGGGAAGCCAAAGGAACACTTATATCACCCCTTCCCCAATCCCAGGAAGCATAGTTTGCAGCTCCAGGAGAAACCCCTTCCTTCTGCTTGAGGAGAGGAAAGGGGAGAGTATAAAGGATTGTCTCTTGCAACTTGGATACCAGCACAGTCACAGTAGAATAGAAGAAAAAGAAGAACACTGTGGCTCACATTCTGAGTCCTAGCTCCTGAACATTTCTAAACACACCCTAGGCCAAAATGAAACCTGCTGGCTTGAAGGGAAAGACCCATTCCTGGAAGAAATCATCACCTGCTAATTAAAGAGCTGTTAAGCCCTTAATAATTAGTACTAGTAGCCAGGCAATACTCACTCTGAGCCTCAGAGCCATGCTGGCTTCAAGTGTAACCCAGCACATTCCCAGCTGTGGTGGCTGCAGAGCAAGAATCCTTCTGAATGAGGAAAGGAGAGGGAAGAGTAAAGGAGACTTTCTCTTGCCACTTAGGTACCAGGTCAGCCACAATGGAGTAGAACATCAAGTGGGTTACTCGGGTCCCTGATTCCAGGCCTTGGCTTTTGGGTGGTATTTCTGGGGCTGCCCTGGGCCAGAGGGGAACCCGCTTTCCTGAAGGGAGAGCTAGGCATTGATAGCATTCACTACAAGGTGATTGAAGAGTCCTTGGGCCTTCAGTGAACATCAGTGATAGCCAGACAGTACTGCCACAGGCTTATGGTGGTGGTGGTCATGGAGAAAGACTCCTCTGCTTGAGGAAAGGGAAGAGAAGAATGAGAAGGACTTTGATTTGTGGCTTTGGTACCAGCTCAGTCACAGTAGAATATAACTCCAAATATATTCCTGAGGTTCTGGACTCCAGGCCCTGGCTCCTGGATGGCATCTTCAGAGCCATGTGGGGCTGAGGGGATCCCATTTTCCTGAAGGGAAGGACACAAGTTTGGCTTGATTTACCACCTACTGATTACAGAGCCCTTGGGAGAAAGAGAGGGAGAGGAAGAAATCCCATTTGTTTGGGGGAAAGTAAGGGAAGAGAACAAGTCTCTGTTCTGGTCTAGGGAATTCTCTAAGATCTTACACAAGACCAAGAAGTGGGTACCTCTATGAGTCTGCAAGAGCCACAGCATTACTGGGCTTGGGGTGCCCCTAAAGCAGATGCAGCTTCAGTGACCAAATATTTAAATCACAACACCTAAGTCCCTTCAAATACCTGAAAAACCTTTCCAAGAAGAATGAGTACAAACAAGCCTAGACCGTGAAGACTACAATAAATACCTAACTCTTCAATGCCCAGGCACTGATGAATGTTCACAAGCATCAGGCCTATACAGGAAATTATGACCTCACCAAATGCATAAAATAAGGGACCAGGGACCAACCTCAGGGAGACAGAGATACATGACCTTTCAGACAAATCATTCAAAATAGCTGTTTTGAGGAAGTTCAATTAAATTCAAGATAGCATAGAGAAGGAATTCAGAATCCTATCAGCTAAATTTGACAAAGAGATTGAAATAATTCAAATGAAATAAGCAGAAATTCAGGACTTTAAAATGCAATTCACATAATGAAGAATGCATCAGTGTCTTCTGACAGCAGAATTGATCAAGCAGAAGAAAGAATTAGTGAGCTTGAAGACAGGCTATTCGAAAATACATGGTCAGAGGAGAAAAAAGAAACAAAAATAAGAAACAATGAAGCACACTGACAAGATCTAGAAAATAGCCCCAAAAGGGGAAATCTAAAAGCTATTGCCCTTAAAGCAAAGGTAGAGAGGGAGGTCAGGGCAGAAAGTTTATTCAAAGGGATATAAACAGAGAATTTCCTAAATCTAGAGAAAGATATCAATATTCAAGTACAAGAAGGTTATAGAGCACAAAGCAGTCTTAACAAAATAAGACTACTTCAAGACATTTCATAATCAAACTCTCAAACATCAAGGATAAAGGAAGGATTATAAAAGCAGCAAGAGAAAAGAAATAAATAACATACAATACATCTCCAATGCATCTAGCAGCAGACTTCTTACTGGAAACCTTACAGTCTAGGAGAGAGTGGCATGACATATTTAAAGTGCTGCAAGAAAAAAAACTTTTAACCTAGAACAGTACAGCCAGTGAAAATATCCATCAAATATGAAGGAGAAAAAAAGACTTTCCCAGACAAACAAAAGCTGAGGGATTTCACCAACACCATACCTGTCCTACAAGAAATTCTAAAGGGAGTTTTTCAATCCTAAAGAAAAGGGTGTTAGGGTGCTAATGAGCAATACGAAATCATCTGAAGGTAGAAAACTCAGTGGTAATAGTGAGCACACAGAAAATCACAGAATATTATAACACTATAATTGTGGGGTATAATTATACATATCTTGAATAGAAAGACAAAAAGATACACTTAACCAAAAGAGCAACTACAGGCTAGGAGTGGTGGCTCATGCCTGTAATCCCAGGCAGCACTGTGGGAAGCTGAGGCTGGTGGATCACTTGAGCTCAGGAGGTCAAAACCAGCATGGGCAATATGGTGAAACCCTGTTTCTACAGAAAATACAAAAATTAGCCAGGCAAGGTGGTGGACACCTATGGTCCTAGCTACTCAGGAAGCTGAGGCAGGAGGATCACTTGAGCCTGGGAGGTTAAGGTTGCAGTGAGCCATGTTCATGCCCCTGCACTCCAGTTTGGATGACAAAGCGAGACCCTACCTAAAAGAATAAAAATAAAAATACATGAAAAAATAATAACTACAAGTAACTGTTCAAGACATAGACAGTATAATAAGATATATATAGAAACAAAAAGTTAAAAAGTGAGGGAATGGAATTAAAATGCAGAGTTGTTATTCATTTTATCTCTGCTTGTTGGTTTGTTTATGCAATCAGTTTAAAATAATGGGTTATAAGATATTACTTGCAATCCTCATGGTAACATCAAATAAAAAAATACAACAGATACACAGATACACACACCAAAGAAGCAAAAAATAAAAACATACCACCAGAGAAAATTATCTTCAGTAAAAAGAAGACAGAAAGAAAGGAAAGAAGGAGGAGAAGACCACAAAACAACCATAAAACAAGTAATAAAATGGCAGGAGTGAGTCCTTATTTATCAATAACATTAATGTAAATGTACTAAACTCTCTAATCAAAAATAAGACCTAACAATCTGTTGCCTACAGGAAACCCATTTCATCTATAAAGACTTACATAGATTAAAAATAAAGGGATGAAAAAAGATACGTTATGCCAATGGAAACCAAAAAAGAGCAGGAGTAGCTATACTTATATTAGGCAAAATAGATTTCAAAACAAGAACTACAAAAAGAGACAAAATAATTTCATTACATAATGATAAATGGGTCAATTCAACAAGAGGATATAACAGTTAAATATGCACACAACATGGGAGCACAGCAGATATAAAAAGCAAATATTATTAGAAATAAGGAGAGAAATAGACTCCAATACAATAATAGTTGGAGACTTCAACATTCCATTTTCAGTATTGGATAGATCATCCAGACAGAAAAGAAACATCTGAGTTAATCAGCACTAGAGACCAAATGGATCTCGTAGATATTTACAGAACATTTCATCCAACAGCTGCATAATACACACATTTATCAAAGAGAGACCAATGTTAGGACACAAAACAAGTCTTAATAAGTTCAGAAAAATGGAAATAATATCAAGCATCTTCTCTGATCACAATGGAAGAAAACTAGAAATCAATAAAAAAAGGAATTTTGGAAATTGTGGAAACACATGGAAAGTAAGCAATATACTCCTGAATGACCAGTGGGTCAATGAAGAAATTAAGAAGAAAGTTTAAATTTTTCCTGAAACAATTTTATATGAAAACATCACATACTGAAACCTATGGGATAGAGCAAAATGGTTACTAAGAAAGACCATAGCTATAAATCATGCCTTCCCCACAGTCCTCCAAAGTCTTAACTCATTCCAGCATTAACTCAAAAATCCAATGTACAAAGTCACCTCTGAGACAAGGCACGTCCTTTCCACCTATAAGCTTGTAAGATAAAAACAAATTAATTACTTCCAAGATATAATGGGGATATAGGCATTGGGTAAATCTTTTCATTCCCAAAGGGAGAAATCAGCCAAAAGAAAGGGGCTACAGGCCTCATGCAAGTTCAAAACCCAGCAGGGCAGTCATTAAAAATGTTAAAGCTCAAAATAATATCCTTTGACTCAACGTCCCACATTCAGGGCACCACTGGAACAAGAGGTGAGCTCCCAAGGCCTTGAGCAGCTCTGCTTCTGTGGCTTTGCAGGGTATAGCTCCCACAGCTGCTCTCATTGGCTGGAGTTCAGTGCCTGGGGCTTTTTCAGGACCAGGGTGCAAGCTGCTGGTAAAACTATCATTCTTGAATTTGGAAGATGATGGCCCCCTTCTCACAGGTCCACTTACAGTCCCCCAGTGGGGACTCAGTGTAGAGGCTCCAACCTCACATTTCTCGACTGCACTGCTCTGGTAGGGGTTCTCTGCAGGAGCACTGCTTCTGCAGCAGGCTTCTGCCTGGATACCCAGGCTTTCTTGTTCATCTTCTGAAATCTAGGTAGAGGCCAAGCCTCCTTAATTCTTTCACTTTGCACACCCAAAGGCTCAACACCACATGAAAGCCATCAAGACTTACAGCTTACATTCTCCAAAATGATAGCTAAGCAGTACCTGGGCCCCTTTTTGTCATGGCTGGAACTGGAGTTGCCAAAATGTAGGGGGCAGGGTCCTAGATGTAAGGAGCAGTGTCCCAAGGCTGCTAAGGGCAGTGCGGCCTGGACCTGGCCCACAAAACCATTCTGTCCTCCTAGGCTTCAGCTCCTGTGATGGGAGGGGCTGCCTTTTAGAACTGTGAAATGCCTTTGAGGCTCTTTTTTCCATTGTCGTGGCTATCAGCATTTGCTTCCTTTTTATTTATTCAAATTACTTTAGCAAGGGGCTGCTCAGCAGCCTACTTGAATTTCTTCTCCTGAAAATGGGCTTTTCTTTACTTCCACATGACCAGGCTGCAAATATTCCAAATTTTTACACTCTGCTTCACTTGTAAATATAAGTTCCAAATGATTTCTTTGCTACCCCATCTGGGTGTAGGCTGTTAGAAGCAGCCATGCCACATCTTGAACACTTTGCTGCTTAGTAATTTCTTTCATCAGATACCCTAGGTCATTACTCTGTAGTTCAAACTTCCATATATACCTAGGGCATGGACACAATTCAGCCAAGCTCTTTGCTAAGGCATAACATGTGTGACCTTTGCTTGCATTTTCAGTAAGTTCCTGATTTCCATTGGAGACCTTGTCAGCCTATCCTTCATTAGCTGTTCTATTATTAGCATTTTGGTCACAATGATTTAACCAGTCTCTAAGAAGTTGCAAGCATTCCCTTATCCTCCTTTCTTCTTCTGAGTCTTTCAAACTCTTCCAACCTCTGCCTATTATGTAGTTCCAAAACTGCTTCTGAATTTTTAGGTCTCTTTATATCAATGGCCCACTCCCAGTACCAATTTTCTGTATTAGCCATTTTTGCATTGCCATAAAGAAATACCTAGGACTGGGTAATTTATAAGAGAAGAGGTTTAATTGGCTCATGGTTCTATAGGCTGTACAGGAAGCACATAACCAGCATTGGCTTCTGGGGAGACCTCAGGAAACTTACAGTCATGGCAGAAGACATAAAGGGAACAGGTATCTCACATGGTGGGAGTAGAAGCAAGACAGGGAGAGTGAGAGTTGGGGTGGGTGAGTGTCACACACATTTAAACAACCAGATCTTTTGTGAACTTAGAGTGGGAGCTCACTTATCATCAAAGGGATGAATGGCTCAAGTCATTCATGACAGATTTGCCCCCATGATCCAAACACTTCCCACCAGGCCCTTCCTCTAACATTGGGAATTATAATTCAACATAATATTTGGACAGGATATTCAAATCATATAAAGACCCATTGGGGTCTTTTTGAGGGACGGAAATCTCTTACTCAGTCCACCAATTCAAATGTTAATCTCATCTAGAAATACCCTCACAGACATACATAAAAATAACATTAACCAAATATCTGGGCACTCCATGGCCTAGTCAAATTGGCATATAAAATTAACCATCACAATAAAATGGCTAAAATTAAATAAACTGACTGTTCCCATTGTTGGTGAGTATGTGAACTAAACTGAATTATTTTTTGTTGGTGGGAGTAAACCATTGTATGATCATTTTTGAAATTATTCTGGCAGTTTCTCATGAAGTTAAGCACACAGCAACACTATGAAACAACAAGTACGTGTTTTAGCATTTACTGAAAAGTAATGAAACTGTGTGTATACAAAAAGACACATGAGAATGTTTAGAACAGATTTATTCATGATAATCAAATACTTGTCAACAGAAGATTGGATAACAAAAAGAGTGCTAGGAGGTGACATCGACAGGATATCAAAATAAAAGGCCACACATGGACACAGAGAGGGGAACAACACACACCAGGGCCTGTTGGAGGGTGGAAGATGAGGGGAGGGGACTTAAGAGAATGGGTCAATAAGTGCAGCAAACCACAATGGCACACGTGTATCTATGTAACAAACCTGCATGTTCTGCACATATATCCCAGTATTTTTTTTTCTTTTAGAAGAAATGAAGAAAAAAAAGGAGGTCATCTACTCATAGCCCTTCACAACAAGAATTCTGCACCCATCCACAGACAAAAGTCTCTATGAGAGCTTTGTAATTCATGTGATCATGAAACCGCAGTGGTGCTCAAGACCTAGGAGAATTGTTCTGAGAGTGCAGATTTGCACCCAGGTGGAAGACCCACTGATTGTGCTCCCAGGTTCAAACCCAGAAATGGTCTCATTACCCAAATGGCTTTGTTACAATCCCATTTGGCCTTGAGCCTGCTACCAAAGCCATCTGCTGAGGGACCCAGGGGGAATTGCACACACTATTCTTTGGCAGACAGGCTTATTAGCCTGCCAACATTGGTCTTGTCAGTGAATCCAAAAGTTACCCTGTAACTCAGCTCCAGTCCCCTTCAGCTGTGGTCCTAGATTACTACTGCTCACATGAGGACCCTGAAAGAAACTCACCCGTCTGTGCCACTGGGACCAGCTTGCTGGACTGTGTCCCACAGTAGATTCTGAAGGGGCCCAGTCTTGACTCCAGCCCTTCTCTGTTGCAGCCTGGGAGTTATCTGGTCCATACATAGAAATTCTGGAAGACTTGCCCATCTCAGCCTTTATGACAAGCTTTCCAGCCTTCATCTCAGGGCACAGTATCAGATCAAGCCCCTCTCAGTGCAGTCAGGGAGCTATCCCAAAGACATAGAGATCTGCTGACGGATTTGTCTGTCTCAACTAGTGGGACAGGCTTGCTGACTTCCACCTCATAACAGATCCTGCAGGGACTCTGTCTTAGCTCCAGCCCCTCTCAGTAGCTCAGTAGCTATCCCTTCTGTACAGGAAACAACTAAGAGATGTGCCAATCTGTGCCAACTGGACAAGCATGCCAGACTCCTTTCCACAGCAGGTTCTGAAGGGTTCCAGCCCGTCTCTACTGCAGTCCCAGAGTTATCTTGCCTGTGCATGAAACCTTTAGGAGATGCTCTTGTACAGTCTTGCCAGCCTCTGTCCCATAACAGTTCCAGAAAGGGCCCTAAATGTCAACTCCAGCTCCTCTCAGCTGTGGTCTACAAGCAATCCTGCCAGATTGAGAACTTCATGGAGACTTGCCCACCTGCGTCACTGGGTTGGGCTTGCTAATATCAGTCCTATAGCATACTCTGAATTATCTCTGAAGCTTCACTTCAGCTCTTCCCAGATGTAGTCTGAGAGCCAGCCAGGGTCCTGTGAAGATGCACCATCTGAACCCCTGTGGGAGGCCTGCCAATCTCTGTCCCTCAATGGATCCTCAAATGTACCTGCAGTCAGTCCTAGACCCTCTTCTTGGCCAACTAAGAGCAGTTCTGCCTTCTGGGGACTTGGATGGAGGGACATCCAATAGTGCCCTTGAAGTCTGACAATATGACTTCTGTCACACTGTGGATTTTGAAACAACACTATAGATTGGCTTCAATGCTTCTCAACTTCAATCTGAGAGAAGACCTGCTCACAAAGGAAGCCACCAAGAGACATGACTATTCATGACCCTGAAGAGAGGCCTAAAGATCTTGGTCTCAGTTGCAGACCTAAAAAGAGTCCTTGTCTCAGGACCAGCTCATCTCACTCACAGACTAGAGCAGTACAGCCAGCCAACCAAGGGACCCATCCAGTAATCCAACAGGAGCCCACCTAGAGACCTGGAGAAAGTCACATTCAATAGCATACCTGGTAACAAGGCTACAGAAACAGACTCTGATCCCAGTGCCAGCCCCGTAAAACAAGATTATGGAGACAGTTCAGTCTACTAAGTAACTAGATAGAACCCACAGCATCTAGAGCCCTTGAGGATAGGCGTGCTAACTGTGGTTTCCATCGAGGACCCAGCATCAACTACATGACCCAGATCCAACCCTGCTCAACTATAATCCCAGAGGTAATCCCATCAGCCCAGAGACCTAACAGGAAAATACTTTTATGTGTCAGAACCATAATATAAACTGAAAGAGGGGTTTCTTCCTTCAAATGCACAAATGCTAATGCAAGGCTACATGGAGAACAAAGAATCAGGCAAACATGACACCACCAAAGAAAACTCATAAAGTTCCGATAACCAACACCAAAGAAGTGGAGATATATAGATTGCTTAAAAAGAATTAAAAATAATCATTTTAAAGAAACTCAATGAAGCTGGGCATGGTGGCTCATGCCTGTAATCCTGGCACTATGGGAGGCTGAAGTTGGAGAATTGCTTGAGGCCAGGAGTTTGAGACCAGGCTGGGAAACATAGTGAGAACCCATCTCTACAAAACATATAAAAATTTGCTGGGTGTGGTGGTATGCACTTGTAGTCCCAGCTACTAAATAGACTCACTTGGGACCAGGAGGTCAAGACTGCAGTGAGTTATGATTGTGCCACTTCTCTGCAGCCTTTGTGACAGAGTAATAACCCATCTCTAAAAGAAGAAGTTCAATGAGATGCAAAGATGCAAGGAAATATAGATAGACAACTAAATAAAATTAGGAAAACTAGAGGTTTAATAAAGAAATAGAATTTTTTAAAAAGAATAAAAGAGATATCCTGAAGTTGAAAAATCCAGTGATAGAAATGAAATATATAAAAGAGTTTTAACAGTAGAGTCAATCAGGCAGAAGAAAGAATTTGTGAATTCAAAGACAGGTTATTTGAAATTAGCCAATAGAGGACCAAAAATAAAAACAATGAAAGAAAGTGAACAAAACATAAGAAATCAACCATTAAGCACACAAATATATAAATTATGAGAGTACCCAAAGAATAGAGAATGACAATGGGGTAGAAACCTTATTTAAAGAAATACTGGCCAGGTGCAGTGGCTTACATCTGTAATCCTAGCACTTTAGGAGGTCAATGTGGGCAGACTGCTTCAGTCTAGGAGTTCAAGACCAGCCTGGGCAATATAGTGAGATCCTGTCTCTGCAAAAAACACAAAAATTAGCTGAGTGTGGTGGCACATACCTGTATTCCCAGCTACTTGGGAGGTTGAGGCCAGTGGATCAATTATGCCTGGGATGTCAAGGCTGCACTGAGCCATGATCACACCACTGCACTCCAGTCTGGGTGACAAAGTGAGACTCTGTCTCAAAACAAAAACAAAAACGAAAGCAAAACATATATATGTTTTGTTTTTATTTTATATATACATACACATTTATATATACATATATACACATTTATATATACACACACACACACACACACACACATATATATATATATACTGTTTGAAGGTTTTCCAAATCTTCAGAGGAATAGTCTCAATGAACCTCAAGTAAGATCAATTCAAAAAAGACTACATGGCCAGGCGTGGTGGCTTACACCTGTAATCCCAGCACTTTGGGAGACTGAGGTGGGCAGATCACTTGAGGTCGGGAGTTCGAGACCAGCCTGACCAACATGGAGAAACCCTATCTCTACTAAAAATAGAAAAATTAGCCAGGTGTGGTGGTGCATGCCTGTAATCCCAGCTACTCAGGAGGCTGTGGCAGGAGAATCACTTGAACCTGGGAGGCAGAGGTTGCTGTGAACCAAGATCGCACCATTGCACTCCAGCCTGGGTGACAGAGCTAGATTCCATCAAATAATAAATAAATAATAAAGAATATTCTAAGACATATTATAACCAAATTATTAAAATTCAACGAGAGAATCTTGAAAGCAGCAAGAAAGAAGAAACTTGTCACATATAAAGGATCTCTCATAAAGTTATCAGCAGACCTCTCAACAGAAACCTTACAAGCCAGGAAGAAGAGGGATGATATATTCAAAGTATTAAAAGAAAAAAAAGTCAACCAAGAATATTATAATCTTCAAAGTTGTTTTTCAGAAATGAGGGAGAGACAAAGACATTCCAAGACAAACAAAAGCTGAAGGAGTTAATCATCTTGTAAGGGACTAGGTTTACAAGAATGCTAAAACTAGTTCTTCAAGTTGAAACAAAAGGATGATAAGCAACAATATGAACATATATGAAACTATAAAACTCACTGGTAAATGTAAACATGTAGTCAAATTCAGAATAATCTAATATTTTAAAGGTGGTATGTAAATTACTCTTAATTCTAGTATAAGAGTTGAGAGACAAATGTATTGAAAACCAACTGGTTGTAAAAAATTGGCTGACAGACATACAATATAAATAGATATAAATTATGACATCAATAGCATAATATGTGGGAAGTAGAAGTAAAATTGTAATCTTTGTATGTGATTGAGGTTAAGGTACTATCAGTTTAAATTAGGATATTATAACTTTAAGATGTTTTACATAAGCTTCATTGTAACTACAAAGATAAAACCTCTAGTAGATACACAAAAGAAAAAGGAAAAGAATCAAAGCATACCACTATAGTAATACAATAAATCACAAAGAAAGACAGTAAGATTGAAAGAAAGGAACAAAGGTAATACAAAACAATCATTTAAAAAATTGACAAAATGCCAGTTGTAAGTCCTTACTTATCAATAATTACTTTAAATTAAATGGATTAATTCTCCATTCAAAAGACACATAGCAGTTGAATTGACAAAGAAACAAGATCCAACAATGTGCTGCCTACAAGAGACTCACTTTAGCTTTCAGTACACATACAGAATGAGAATGAAGGGATGGATAAATCCAGGAAAATGGTAACCAAAAGAAAGCAGGGGTGGCTATAATTACATCAGACAAAATAGACTTTAAGTCAAAATAGTAAAAAGAAACAAAGAATGTCACTATATTATGATAAAGGAGTCAATTCATCAATAGGATATAGCAAATTTAAATATATACACATACAACATTGGAGCACCTACATTTATAAAGCAAATATTAGTAGATCTAAAGGTTGAGACAGACTGTAATTCAATAATTCTGGGAATTTCAATATTCAACTTTCAACAATGTACAGGTCATCCAGACATAAAATCAATAGGGAAATAATTTACTTGAACAACACTTTAGACCAAATGGACCTAACCCACATATATAGAACATTCCATCCAATGGCAGCAGAATATATATTCTTCCAAAGTGCATATGGAACATTCTTCAGGATGGATCATATTTTTGGTCACAAAATAAGTCTTAACAAATTTAAGAAACCTGAAATAATATCAATGATCTTTTCTAATCATAATGGAATGAAACTAGAAATCAAAAATAGGAGGAATTTTGAAAAATTCACAAATGCATTAAACTTTTAAACTTAATGGTATGTTCTTGAATGACCAATGGTTCAAAAACTAAATCTAAAAAATTTAAATTACCTTGAGATAAATAAAAATGAAGGCATAACATACAAAAACTTATGAGATGCAGTCAAAGCAGTTTTAAGAAGAACATTTGTGACAATAAATGCCTACATCAAAAAAGAAGAAATAATTCAAATAGACAACATTATGCCTCAAGGAACTAGAAAAAAGAACAAATGACTTCCAAAATTAGTAGAAGGAAGGAAATAATAAAGATCAGAGCAGAAATAAATAAAATACAGAATAGAAAAGATCAATGAAACTAAAAGTTGGTTTTTGAAGACATAAAATTGATAAACCTTCAGAGTAAGAAAAATAGACAAAAGACTTCAATAAGAAATAAAAGAGGATAAATTACAACTCACGGAAATACAAAGGATCATAAGAGATTATTATGAATAATTATACACCAACAAATTGGTAACCTGGGAGAAATGTAAATTCCTAGAAACATCTAACTTACCGAGGCTGAAACAAGAATAGGAAATCTGAACCAACCAATCATGAGTAAGGAATTTGAATCAATAGTTTAAAAATCTCTCATCAAAGAAAAGCTCAGAACCAGATGGCTTTATGGTGGAATCTTATTAAACATTTGAGGAATAACTAATATTAATTTTTCTCAAACTATTCCAAAACATCAAAGTGGAGGGCATACTTCTGAATTTGTTTTACAAAGCCAGCATTACTCTGCTACCAAAGCCAGACAAGGACAAGAAAATTACAGGACAATATTCTTGATGAACATTGTCCCAAAGATCCTCAAAATATGTTAGCAAAGAATTTGCCAACACATTAAAAGAAACATACACAGATCCTCAAAATATGCTAGCAAAGAATTTGCCAACACATTAAAAGAATCAAATAGGATTTAACCCTGGGATGCAAGGATGTTTCAATACATGAAATCAGTAAATGCAAAATACCATATTAATAGAATGAAGGGCAAAATCATTGATATGGTTTGGCTGTGTCCTCACCCAAACCTCATCTTGAATTGTAGCTCCCATAATTCCTATGTGTTGTGGGAGGGACCCAGTGGGAGATAATTGAATCATAAGGGTGATTTCTCCCATACTGTTCTCATGGTAGTGAATAAGTCTCACAAGATCTGATGGTTTTATAAGTGGTTTCCCCTTTCACTTGGCTCTCATTCTCTCTTGTCTGCCACTGCGTAAGACATGCCTTTCACCTTCTGCCATGATTGTGAGGCCTTTCAAGCCACATGGAAATGTGAGTCCATTAAACCTTTTTTTCTTCTTTATAAATTACCAGTCTCAGGTATGTCTTTACCAGGAACATGAAAATGGACTAGTACAATTATGTGACAATGTCAATAGGAGCAGAAAAAGCATTTGAAAAAATTCAACATCTTTTCATGATTAAAAAAACTCAAGAAATTAGGCATATAAAGAATGTATCTCAACACAATAAAGGCCATATATCAAAAGCCCACAGCTAACATCATACTCAACTGTGAAAAATTGAAAGTTTTTTCTCTAAGGTCAGGAACAAGACAAAGATGCCCACTCTCACCATATCTATTCAACATAATAGTGGGAGTTCTAGCCACTGCAATTAGATAAGGAAAAAAAATACGAGACATACAAATAGGAAAGGAAGAAGCGAAACTGTCCCTGTTTGCTAATGATATAATCTTACCTAGAGAAAAGCCTAAGAATCCACCAAAAACCTACTTGAGCTGATAAATGAATTCAGTAAAGTTACAGAGTAAAACAACCAACACAAAAATCAGTAGCATTTCTTTACACTAACAAGCTATCTTAAAAAATCCGTTAATTTTTAGGTTCTATCTAAAAAAGAATCTATCTAAAAAAAGAAATATCATTCACAATATCACAAAAATAATTTGAAGTAAATTTAACCAAGGAGGTGAAAGATATGTACAATAAATGCTACAAAATATTGACAAAAGAAATTGTAGATGACACAAATAAATGGAAATGTATCTTTTGTTCATGGATTAGAAGGATTAATATTATTTAAAATTTCCATATTTAAAGATCAAAGAGGTCTACAGATTCAATAAAATCCTATCAAAATTCCAATGTCATTTTTTTTATGGAAATAGAAAAAAAAATCCTAAAATTTGTATAGAGCCCCAAAAGGCCTCAAATAGCCAAAGCAATCTTGAGCAAAAAGAACAAAGCTGGAGGCATCATACTATCTGACTTCAAAATGTATTATAAAGCTATAGTAATCAAAAATCAAAACATCAAAATCAAAAGGTATAGTATGATAGTGGCATAAAAACAGACACATTATTAACCAATGGGACAGACTAGAAAGCCCAGAAATAAATTCATGCATTTATGGTCAATTGATACTTGAAAACATTTCAAAGGAAACATAATAAAGAAAGAATAATTTCTTTAATATTTGGCATTGTGAAAACTGGATATCTACCTGAAGAAAAATGAAATTTGATCCTTATCTCACATCACATACAAAAATCAACTCAAAATGGATTTCAGACTTAAACAGAAGACCTGATTTATAAAAATACTAGAAGAAAACAGCAAAAATAGTCCATAGCATTGGTCTGGGAAAGATTTCTTGGCTATAACCCTCATAGCACAAGCAAAAATAAATAAATAAATAAATAAATAAACAAACAAATGGGGTTGCACCAACTAAAAAGCTTGTACACAGCAAAGGAAACAATTAATAGAATGAAGAGACAACTTTGAATTGGGAGAAAATATTTAGAAACCATACATCTGATAAGAGATTGATATCCAAATATATAAGGAACTCAGATAGATGACAAATAGCCCAATCAAAAAATGGGCAAAGGATCTAAACAGACACTTCTCAAAGAAGACATACCAATTGCTAACAGATATATGAAAAACTGCTCATCACCACTCACCATCAAGGAAATATAAATTAAAGCCTTAATGAGATATCAACTCACACTTGCTAGAATAGCTATTATTAAAACATGAAAGATAAGAAGTGTGGATGGGGGTGTGGAGAAAAGAGAACTCTTGTGCAATGTTGGCAGAAATGTATATTAATACAGCCATTATGGAAAACAGTCTGGAGTTTCCTCACAAAACTAAACATTCAATTACCATATGATCCAGTAATCACACCTCTGGTTATATATCCAAAGGAGTTGAAATCATTATGTCAATAAAATATCTGCACTCCCATGTTCATTGCAGAATTATTTACAAAAGCTGAAATATGGAAACAACCTAAGTGTCCATCATCAGACGAGTGGAGAATGAAAATGTAGTATATATATGCAATAGACAACATGAATAAACTTGAAGGACATTATATATATTAAACAAAATAAGCAAAGCACAGAAAGACAAATGCTGCATTATCTCACTTATATGTGGAATCTGAAAAAGTTGAACTTACAGAAGTGGAGAATAGAAAAATGGTTATCAGATGCTAGGTTGGGGTAGATGGGAAAAGAGGAGATGTTGATCAAAGACTACAAAATTTCAGTTAGACAGAAGGAATAAACTTTAGTTATCTATTGCACAGAATGGTGACTATAATAAATAATTATTTATTCAAAATTACTAGAAGAGCCTATTTTAAATGTTTTCACCAAAAAAAAAAAAAAAAAGTATGCAAGGCAAAAATTTGTTAATTAGCCTAATTTAATCACTCTATATTGTAAACATATCAAAACATCACATTGTACCACATAAATATATATAATTATTATTTGTCAACCAAAAATACAATTTTTAAGTAAAGTGCTATATTTACTCAGTGGAATACAACTTAACGATAAAAACAATGAATTACTTTTAGACACAATAACATGGATGAACCACAAAAAAATACGATGAGTGAAATAAGACTCAAATGAATACATACTGAGTGATACCATTGATAATGAAGCCCTCAGATATACAAAACTAATTCATGGTAAAAGAATTCAGAGTATGGGGAGGTTCCAAGATGGCCAAATAGGAACAGCTCCAGTCTGCAGCTCCCAGCATGAGTGACGCAGAAGACAGGTGATTTCTGCATTTCCAACTGATGTACCGGGTTCATCTCACTGGGGTTTGTCAGACAGTGGGTGGAGCCCATGGAGCAGGGCAGGGCATCACCTCACCTGGGAAGCGCAAGGGGTCGGAGAGTTCCCTTTCCTAGCAAAGGGAAGCCATGACAGACAGTACCTGGAAAATAGGGATACTCCCACCTTAATACGGCACTTTTCCAACAGCTTTAGCAAACGGCACACCAGGAGATTATATCCCACACCTGACTCAGAGGGTATCACACCCACGGAGCCTCGCTCATTCCTAGCACAGCAGTCTGAGATCGAACTGCAAGGTGGCAGCAAGGCTGGGGGAGGGGCATCTGCCATTGCTGAGGGTTGAGTAGGTAAACAAAGCAGTAAGGAAGCTAGAACTGGGTGGAGCCCACCACAGCTCAAAGAGGCCTGCTAGCCTCTGTAGACTCCACCTCTGGGGGCAGGGCATAGCTGAACAAAAGGCAGCAGAAACTTCTGCAGACTTAAACGTCCCTGTATGACAGCTTCGAAGAGAGTAGTGCTTCTCCCAGCACGGAGTTTGAGAGCTGAGAATAGACAGACTGCCTCCTCAAGTGGGTCCCTGACCTCAGAGTAGCCTAACTGGGAGACACCTCCCAGTAGGGGCCAACTGACACCTCATACAGCCAGGTGCCCCTCTGAGACGAAGCTTCCAGAGGAAGATTCAGGCAGCAACATTTGCTGTTCTGCAATATTTGCTGTTCTGCAGCCTCTGCTGGTGATACCCAGACAAACAGGGTCTGGAGTGGACCTCCAGCAAACTCCAAAAGACCTCCAGTTGAGGGTCCTGACTGTTAAAAGAAAAACTAACAAACAGAAAGGACATCCACACCAAAACCCCATCTGTACGTCACCATCATCAAAGACCAAAGGTAGATAAAACCACAAAGATGGGGAGAAACCAGAGCAGAAAAGCTGAAAATCCTAAAAATCAGAGTGCCTCTTCTCCAAGGGAATGCAGCTCCTTGCCAGCAATGGAACAAGGCTGGATGGAGAATGACTTTGATGAGTTGAGAGAAGAAGGCTTCAGATGAACGATATTAACAAACTTCTCTGAGCTAAAGGAGGATGTTTGAACTCATCACAAAGAAGCTAAAAACCTTGAAAGATTAGACGAATGACTAACTAGAATAAACAGTGTAGAAATGTCCTTAAATGACCTGAAGAAGCTGAAAACCATGGCACAAGAACGACATGACGCATGCACAAGCATCAGTAGCCGATTTGATCAGTGGAACAAAGGGTATCAGTGACTGAAGACCAAATGAATGAAATGAAGCGAGAAGTTTAGAGAAAAAAGAGTAAAAAGAAACGAACAAAGCCTCCAAGAAATATGGGACTATGTGAAAAGACCAAATCTATGCCTGATTGGTATACCTGAAAGTGACAGGGAGAATGGAACCAAGTTGAAAAACACTCTTCAGGATATTATCCAGGAGAACTTCCCCAACCTAGCAAGGCAAGCCAGCATTCAAATTCAGGAAATACAGAGAATGCCACAAAGATAATCCTTGAGAAGAGAAACTCCAAGATACATAATTATCAGTATCACCAAAGTTGAAATGAATGAAAAAATGTTAAGGACAGCCAGAAGAAAGGTGGGGTTACCCACAAAGGGAAATCCATCAGACTAACAGCAGACCTTTCGGCAGAAACTCTACAAGCCAGAAGAGAGTGGGGGCCAATATTCAACATGCTTAAAGAAAATAATTTTCAACCCAGAATTTCATATCCAGCCAAACCAAGCTTCATAAGTGAAGGAGAAATAAAATCCTTTACAGACAAATGCTGAGAGATTTTGTCACCACCAGGACTGCCTTACAAGAGCTCCTGAAGGAAGCACTAAACATGGAAAGGAACAAGCAGTACCAGCCACTGCAAAAACATGGCAAATTGTAAAGACCATCGATGCTAGGAAGAAACTGCATCAACTATGCTCCAATTAAAAGACACAGACTGGCAAATTGGATAAAGAGTCAAGACCCATCAGTATGCTGTATTCAGGAGACCCATCTCACATACAGAGAGACACATAGGCTCAAAATAAAGGGACAGAGGAAGATTTACCAAGCAAATGGAAAACAAAAGAAAAAGCAGGGGTTGCAATCCCAGTCTCTGATAAAACAGACTTTAAACCAACAAAGATCAAAAAAGACAGAGAAGGCCATTACATAATGGTAAAGGGATCAATTCAACAAGAAGAGCTAACTATCCTAAATATATGTGCACCCAATACAGGAGCACCCAGATTCATAAAGCAAGTCCTTAGAGATCTACAAAGAGACTTAGACTCCCATACAATAATAATGGGAGACTTTAACACCCCACTGTCAACATTAGACAGATCAACGAGACAGAAAGTTAACAAGAATAAACAGGAATTGAACTCAGCTCTGAACCAAGTGGACCTAATAGACATCTACAGAACTCTCCACCCCAAATCAACAGAATATACATTCTTCTCAGCACCACATCATACTTATTCCAAAACTGACCACATATTTGGAAGTGAAGCACTCCTCAGCAAATGTAAAAGAACAGAATTTGTAACAAACTGTCTCTCATACCACAGTGCAATCAAATTAGGACTCAGGATTAAGAAACTCGCTCAAAACTGCTCAACTACATGGAAACTGAACGATCTTCTCCTGAATGACTACTGGGTACATGACGAAATGAAGGCAGAAATAAAGATGTTCTTTGAAACCAATGAGAACAAAGACACAACATACCAGAATTTCTGGGACACATTGAAAGCGGTGTGTAGAGGGAAATCATAGCACTAAATGCCCACAAGAGAGAGAAAAAATGATCTAGAATTGACACTCTAACATCACAATGAAAAGAACTAGAGAAACAAGAGCAAACACATTCAAAATCTAGCAGAAGGCAAGAAATAACTAAGATCAGAGCAGAACTGAAGGAGATAGAGACACAAAAAGTCCTTCAAAAAATCAATGAATCCAGGAGCTGTTTTTTTGAAAAGATCAACAAAATTGATAGACCACTAGCAAGACTGATAAAGAAGACAAGAGAAGAATCAGATAGATGGATAAAAAATGATAAAGGGGATATCAACACCGATCCCACAGAAATACAAAGCACCATCAGAGAATACTATAAACACCTCTAAACAAATAAACTAGAAAATCTAGAAGAAATGATAAATTCCTGGACACATACACCCTCCCAAGACTAAACCAGGAAGAAGTTGAATCTCTGAATAGACCAATAACAGGTGCTGAAATTGAGGCAGTAATTAATAGGCTACCAACCAAAAAAAGTCCAGGACCAGACGGATTCACAGCCAAATTCTACCAGAGGTACAAAGAGGAGCTGATATCATTCCTTCTGAAACTTTTCCAATCAATAGAAAAAGAAGGAAACCCCCCTAATTCATTTTATGAGGCCAACATCATGCGGATACCAAAGCCTAGCAGAGACACAACAAAAAAAGAGAATTTTAGATAAATATCCCTGATGAACATCAATGCAAAAATCCTCAGTAAAATACTGGCAAACTGAATCCAGCTGGACATCAAAAACCTTATCCACCACGATAAGTTGGCTTCATCCGTGAGATGCAAGTCTGGTTCAACATATGCAAATCAATAAATGTAATCCAGCATTGCATAAACAGAACCAAAGACAAAAACCACATGATTATCTCAATAGATGCAGAAAAGCCCTTTGACAAAATTCAACCAGCCCTTCATGCTAAAAATTCTCAATAAACTAGGTATTGATGGGATGTATCTCAAAATAATAAGAGCTATTCATGACAAACCCACAGTCAATATCATCCTGAATGGGCAAAAGATGGAAGCATTCCCTTTGAAAACTGGCACAAGACAGGGATGCCCTCTCACCAATCCTATTCAACATAGTGTTGGAAGTTCTGGTCAGGGCAATCAGGCAAGAGAAAGAAATAAAGGATATTCAATTAGGAAAAGAGGAAGTCAAATTGTCCCTGTTTGCAGATGACATGATTGTATATTTAGAAAATCCCATCATCTTAGCCCAAAAGATCCTTAAGCTGATAAGCAACTTCAGCAAAGTCTCAGGATACAAAATCAATGTGCAAAAATCACATTCCTATACACCAATAACAGACAAACAGAGAGCCAAATCATGAGTGAACTCCCATTCACAATTGTTTCAAAGAGAATAAAATACCTAGGAATCCAACTTACAAGGGGTGTGAAGGACCTCTTCAAGGAGAACTACAAACCACTGCTCAATGAAATAAAAAGGACACAAACATACAGAAGAACATTCCATGCTCATGAATAGGAAGAATCAATATTGTAAAAATGACCATACTGCCCAAGGTAATTTATAGATTCAATGCCTTCCCCATCAAGCTACCAATGACTTTCTTCACATTATTGGAAAAAACTACTTTAAAGTTCATATGGAACCAAAAAAGAGCCTGCATTCCCAAGAGAATCCTAAGCCAAAAGAACAAAGCTGGAGGTATCACGCTACCTGACTTCAAGATATACTACAAGGCTACAGTAACCAAAACAGCATGGACTGGTACCAAAACAGAGATACAGACTATTGGAACAGAATGCAGCCCCTGGAAATAATACCACACATCTACAACCATCTGATCTTTGACAAACCTGACAAAAACAAGAAATGGGGAAAGGATTCCTTATTTAATGAATGGTGCTGGGAAAACTGGCTAGTCATATGTAGAAAGCTGAAACTGGATCCCTTCCTTACACCTATACAAAAATTAATTCAAGATAGACTAAAGACTTAAATGTTAGACCTAAAACCATAAAAACCCTAGAAGGAAACCTATGCAATACCATTCAGGCCATAGGCATGGGCAAGGACTTCATGACTAAAACACCAAAAGCAATGGCAACAAAAGTCAAAATAGACAAATGGGATCTAATTAAACTAAAGAGATTCTGCATGGCAAAAGAAACTACCATCAGAATGAACAGGCAACCTACAGAATGGGAGAAAATTTTTGCAATCTACTCATCTGACAAAGGGCTAATATCCAGAACCTACAAAGAACTCAATCAAATTTACAAGAAAAAACCAACCCCATCAAAAAGTGGGCAAAAGATATGAACAGACACTTCTCAAAAGAAGACATTTATACAGCCAACAGACACATGAAAATATGCTCATCATCACTCGCCATCAGAGAAATGCAAATCAAAACCACAATCAGATATTATCTCACATCTGTTAGAATGGCAATCATTAAAAAGTCAGGAAACAACAGGTGCTGGAGAGGATGTGAAGAAAAAGGAACACTTTTACACTGTTGGTGGGAGTGTAAACTAGTTCAACCATTGTGGAAGACACTGTGGTGATTCTTCAAGGATCTATCACTAGAAATACCATTTGACCCAGCCATCCCATTACTGGGTATATACCCAGAGGATTATAAATCATGCTGCTATAAAGACACATGCACATGCATGTCTATTGCAGCACTATTCACAATAGCAGACTTGGAACCAACCCAAATGTCCATCAGTGATAGACTGGATTAAGAAAATGTGGCACATATACACCATGGAATACTATGCAGCCATAAAAAAGGATGAGTCCATGTCCTTTGTAGGGACGTGGATGAAGCTGGAAACCATCATTCTGAGCAAACTATTGCAAGGACAGAAAACCAGACACCACATGTTCTCACTCATAGGTGGGAATCGAACAATGAAAACATTTGGACACAGGTTGGGGAACATCACACACCAGGGCCTGTTGTGCGGTCAGGGGAGAGGGTAGGGATAGCATTAGGAGATATACCCAATGTAAATGATGAGTTAACGGGTTCAGCACACCAACACGGCACATGTGTACATACGTAACAAACTCGCACATTGTGCACATGTACCCTGGAACGTAAAGTATAATAATAGTAATTTAAAAAATAAAAATAAAAAAATAAAATAGTGAAAAAATAAAATAAAATAATTCAGAGTATAGCCTGCATCTGGCAGAACTGTGAGGAAAGTAAAAACTGGGGAGTTGCATGAGGGAATACTTTAGGATAATGGAAATATTTTATATCTTGTTAAGTGTGTGGATTACACATGTGTATGTATTTGTCAAAATTCACCAAAATGTCTGCTTAAGAAAGCTGCATTTCACTCTATAAAATTTACATCTGAGATAAAGAGGGAAATATAAATATGTAAAAAGTAGTAAATCTAATCCAGAAAAATATAAAAGAAATAAAAATGACCAGAGTTCATTTAAGATATGCAAGATTGGTTTATCACTCAAATTAATTAATAGATTTACCATTAATAGAGAAAGGAGAAAAATTACATGATCATCTAGATTAGCACTTATCAAGCTCTTATTAAAGAATTGGATGTTAATATTTTAGGCTTGAAGGACACATGGATCTCTGTTATACCTACTCAATTCTGCCATTGTATTGCAAAAGCAGTCTTAGATAATACACAAATGAATAGACATAGCTGTGTTCCAATAAAACTTTAGTTACAAAAAGAGGCAACCAGCTCATGTGCTGTAGTTTGCTGACTCATGATCTGAATAGATATATTTGTGATACGTGGTTTAAAAGTAAATCTTAGTAAACTGAAAATAGAAGTAACTTCTTTAATGTGACTTTAAAAATCTACAAAATTTATAACTAGTACTCATCATGAAATATTGAAAATTTTTTCTATGAAGTTGGAAAAAAGACAAGGATACCTATTATCACAATTTCTGTTCAGCACTATACTGGAGTCCTAGACAGTAAAACTGGGGGTAGTAGGGAAAATGTAAAGAAATTGGAAAGAAAGAAAAAAATCTGTTATTATTTGCAGATACTATAATTGTGTACCTAAAACATCTAGAAAAATCTAAATGATTAGTAAATTTAGCAAGATTGCTGAATTCAAGGTCAATATACAAATTCCAATTGTAATTCTGTATGCCAGCAACATAAAGAGAGAAAATAAATCTTTTTAAAATATATAATTTACAACAGTATGAAAAATGTCAAATCTAGGAATAAGTCTAATCAAGAAGTATACAACATTGACCAAAAAATCTGCAAAAATATTTCTAAAAAAACTAAATAATGTTAATTAGCTCAATTTAGCCATTCCATAATGCATACATATTTCAAAACAACATATTGTGTATGATAAATATATATAATTTGTATTTGTCAATTAAAATAAATTATTTTTTAAATGACTATTGTAAATAGCTTCATAGGCTTAAGAAAATATAGGACATAAATGAAACAAGAATAGGAGGCTATAAAGAAAGAAACATTTGGGAACCAAAAAAAGAACTTTTGGAGTTAAAGATCTGGTAGAGAATTTTTAAAATTTAGTAGAAGGATTGGAAGACAAAGTTGATATATATCCCATAAAGTAAACAAAAACACAAAGAAAACTCAAGCCAATATCCTTGATGAACATAGATGCAAAAATCTTCAACAGAATACAAGAAAACTGAATCCAGCAGCACATCAAAAAACTAATCCACCATATCAAGTAGGCCTTATCCCTGGGATGCAAGGTTGATCCAACATACATCAATCAATAAATGTGATTCATCACATAAACAGAATTAAAAACAAAAACCATACGATCATCTCAATAGATGCAGAAATGGTTTTTGATAAAATTCAACATTCTTTCATGTTAAAAACCTTCAGCAAACTAGTCATTGAAGGAACACACTTCAAAATAATAAGAGCCATCTATGACACACCAACAGCAAACTTCATACTGAATAGGCAAAAGCTGGAAGCATTCCACTTGAAAACCAGAATAAGGCAAGGATGTTCACTCTCACTACTCCTTTTCAACATACTACTGGAAGTCCTAGCCAGAGCAATCAGGCAAGAGAAAGAAAGAAAAGGACAAATAGGAAGAGAGGAAGCCAAGTTATCCATTTATAGATAACACCATTCTATACCTAGAAAACCCCATAGTCTTTGCCCAAAAGCTCCTAGATCTGATAAACAACGTCAGCAAAGCTTCAACGATACAAAATCAGTATACAAAAATTAGTAACCTTTTCATATACCAACAATGTCCAAGCTGATAGCCAAATCAAGAATGTAATCTCATTCACAATAGCCACCAAAAAAAGAGAAAAAAATACCTAGAAATATAGCTAATGAGGGAGGCGAAAGACTTCTATGAGAAGTACAACACACTGCTTAAAGAAATCAGAGATGACAGAAACAAATGAAAAAACATTCCACGCTCATGGATACGAATAAGCAGTATTATTAAAATGGCCATACTGTCTGAAGCAATTTGCAGATTCACTGCTATTCCTATTAAACTACCAATGACATTCTTCACAGAATTAGAAAAATCTACTTAAAATTCAGATGGAAACAAAAAGGAGCTCTAATAGCCAAGGTAATGCTAAGAAAAAGAACAAAGCTGAATGGAACAGAATAGAGAGCCCAGAAATTTGATCTTTGACAAAGTCAACAAAAACAAGCAATGGGGAAAGGACTCCCTACTCAGTAAATGGTCACGGGATAATTGGCTTATCATATACAGAAGATTGAAGCTGGACCCTTTCCTTCCGCCATACACAAAAATCAACTCAAGATGGATTAAAGACTTAAACGTAAAACCTACAACTATAGAAACTGTGGAAGATAACCTAGGGAATATACCATTCTGGACACAGGCCCTGGAAAACATTTTATGATGAAGATGCCAAAAGCAATTGCAACAAAAACGAAGGTTGACAAATGGGTCCTAATTAAACTAAAGAATTTCTATACAGCAAAAGAAACTGTCGACAGAGTAAACAGACAACCTGCAGAATGGGAGAAAATATTTGCAAACTATGTATTTGACAAAGAGCTAATACCCAGAATCTACAAGGAACTTAAACAAACTAACAAGCAAACAACAAACAACTACATTAAAAAGTGGGCAAGGGATATGAACAGATACTTTCCAAAAGAAGGCATACATGTTGCCAACAAGCATATAAAAAAATGTGCATCACTAATCATAAGAGAAATGTAAATTGAAACCACAATGAGATTACCATGTCACACTGGTCAGAATTGCTATTATTAAAATGTCAAAAAATAACATATGCAGGTGAGTTTGCAGAAAAAAGGAACACTTATACCCTGCTGGTAGAAATGTAAATTAATGAAGCCATTGTGGAAAGCAGTGTGGTGGTTTCTCAAAGAAGTAAAAACAGAAGTACCATTTAACCCAGCAACCCTATTATTGGGTATATACTCAAAGGAATGTAAATCGTTCTACTGTAAAAACACATGCACATGTATGGTCATCGCAACACTATTCACAACAGCAAAATCATGGAATGAACCTAAATGCCCATCAATGGTAGACTGGATAAAGAAAATGTGGTACATATACACCATGGAATATTACACAACTGTTAAAAAGAACAAGATCGTGTCTTTTGCAGAAACACGGATGGAGCTGCAGGTCATTATCCTATGAGAGAGAACTCAGGAACAGAAAACCAAATACCACATGTTCTCATTTATAAGCAGGAGATAAATAGTAAGTACACATGGACACAAAGAAGGGAACAATAGACCCTAGGGCCTTCTTGATCGTGGAGTTTGGGAGGAGGGAGAGGAACAGAAAACTACCTATAGGGTATTATGCTTATTACCTGGGTGACAAAATATTCTGCACACCAAATCCTGGTTACACACAATTTACCTGTATAACAAACCTTCACATGTGCCCCTGAACCTAAAATAAAAGTTAAAAAAATATATACAAAGTTAGAAAAAAGAAAAAAATACATAAAAATAATCCAAAAAAAACACCAAGACAGAGAATATTAAAAGGAATAAGCAAATTAGTGGATTCATTTAGGAGATCCAACATTCAATTAATAGGAGTTCTAGTAGCAAAGGAAACAAGGGGAAATGCATGATAAAAGAAACACTATAAAAGCATATCCCACATTTGAGTGTCCAACAAAATTAATGAAAAAACCCATAGCCCCAAATCTCACACTGTTCACAAAAGTCAATTTCAGGTGTTCTCTAAAACAAAATATGAGAGGCAAAACAGTTAAGCTTTAAGAAAGATATATCTTCATGATTTAAAGGTAGTGAAAGACTTCTAAAACAGGGCTCAAAAAGCTCCTGCCATAAAGGGTAAGAACACTGTCATATTTTAGTATGTTAAAAAATGACTTAAACAGTGATACAGATGTTCATAGAGCAGAAGACTCAATCTTGTAAAGAGGTCTATTCTTTCCAAGTTATATACTCAATTCAATCCTAATCAAAATTTCAATAGGTTATTATTATTATTTTTAGACAACTGAAAGCTAATTATAAAGTTAATATGAAAATGCTTTGAACCAAAAAAGCTAAGGCAATCTTTAAAAAGGAGAAAGCTGGAGGGCTTACAATTCCAGATACCTATATAAAGCCACAGTGACTAAGACTGTGGTATTTGAATAAGAACGAACCAACAGAAAAGAGACAATTTCAGAAAGAAACACATATACATATAGTCAGCTGGCTTATGACAAAGGTGATTCTTAATAATAGAGTAGAGAGATAAAATTTTTCAATAAATAATGCTGGATCCCTTTGATATATATATGAAAAAAGTGAATCTTCACACGTACGTGGCACACACCATGAACAAAACTCAATTCTGGATAGACTGAAGTTCTAAATGTGAAAGGTAAAACAATAAACAGTTTAGAATAAAACATAGTGGATCACATGGATGACACTAAAGTAGGCAAAGATTTCTTAAACAGCATATGGAAAACACTCGCCAATTTTTAAAAAAATGAATAATGGTACTGTTTTAAAATTTTAAACTTCTGTTCATCAAAAGCTATCATTATGGCGATAAAAAGGCAACCTACACTTTGGGGGTAGATATTTGCAATACATATATCTCAAAATGAACTCATATTCACAGTAATTAATGAATATCTAGAAGACAATGGAATCTTGACAAAAGACTTTACCAGAAATTTAACAAAAAAAATAAGTATCCAAATGGCCCATACACAACATGAAAAGGTGTTCGACTTCATTAGTTTACAAATTTCAAATTAAAACCATAAGATAAACTGCAGTCCTATCACAGTAGCTAAAATGGACGGAAGAAAATACCAGAATGTTGAACTTCTGTATACCACTGGTGGATATATATATTTAGACAACCAACTTTAGAAAATGCTTTGGAAGTATGTACTGTAGCTGAACGTATACATACTTTATGACCCAGCAATTTCCCTTATAGGGATATACCCATTAGAAATGTAAACATATGATCACCAAAAACATGTTTTACCTTGTTCATAGCCATGCAATTTGAAATAGCTACAAAGTGGACCTTATTGAAATGCCCAACAGTAGAATGAGTAAATAAATAGTGGTGTATTTACATAATGCAATACTAAACAGTAATGAGAAAGAACAACTTCCAGCAGACAACCAAAAGACTGAATATTTATAGAAAATTTACATTCAATATAGATATTAAGAAATAGAGGCCAGGTACGGTGACTCGTGCCTGTAATCCCAGCACTTTGGGAGGCCAAGACTGGCGGATCACCTGAGGTCGGGAGTTCAAGATCAGCCTGACCAACATGGAGAAACCGGTCTCTCTAAAAATACAAGATTAGCTGGGCATGGTGGCATGTGCCTGTAATCCCAGCTACTTGGGAGGCTAAGGCAGGAGAATCGCTTGAACCCGGGAGGCAGAGGTTGCAGTGAGCTGAGTTCATGCTATTGCACTCCAGCCTGAGCAACAAGAATGAAAGCCCGCCTCAAAAAAAAAAAAAAAAAGAAAAGAAGAGAAAAGAAAATAATACAGAATGAAAGAATTTGGACCAAAAAAGTACTAACTGTTTAATTCCATTTATATAATATACACAACCAGAGGGAATTAATCTATGCTATTAGAAGTCAGGAAAGTGGTTCCTTTTGGAGGGAGAGTGACTGGAATGGGTCATGAGTGAGGACTCAGCGGCCCCTAATGTTCCAGTTCTTGATCTAGGGACTGATTTCACAGTTGTGTTCTCTCTATGAAAGTTCAGTGAGCAGTACACTTTGACATGTGCACATTTCCTTATGTATATTCTACTTTAATTACATTTTTTAAAGTGGAAAAATAAATAAGCCTGAAGAGGAGAAAATGGGTGAGGATGTCAATGCAACAAAATTGGCCAAGTGTTAGTAATTGTGAAATTTTGGTGACAAGTGCATGAGGGTTAATTTTATTATTTCTGTTACTGCTATAAATGTTTAAACTTTCTGAAGTATAAGATAAAGATAAGCTTTTAAGAAAAGAAGGGGAAAAGATAATGATACATGCCAATGGTGGGGCTCAGAAAACAATACGCCAAAATGAAGGCTTCAAAAGCAGCCTCAGAAGCAAAAGTTTTTCTCTAACCTCCTACCCTCCTGTCTCTCTGCCCCACTCTCCCCTGAGGCTAGCTATGGAAACTAGAATACTTCTTACCCAAGGTGGTCATAGAAACCAGAATCCCTCTTCACCAAAGCCAGCCATAAAATTTAAAAATATTACTTGAACTTTCCCTCTGCCTTTCTGTGTAAAAACTGGCCATAAAGAAATTATCTAACCTGCCTTGTTTGACTGTAGGTCATAAGATCCCTATTCCAGAGAGGGTCCTGCCCTGTACCCAGAAAAGGAACACATGCTCAGAGAGGCAGAGAAGAACCTAGATGAACAGGCCTTGCTGGGTTTCTCCACTTAGCTTATTTGCATTAGATCACACCCTTTTTGTACAATCATATTTCTAAACACTGTCCATACTTTGTTGAACCTAAGTATAAAATGGACAATTTCCTCCTTTATTTTGGGGTCTTCATTCTGAAGGCTCTCATGTATATACATTAAATAGATTTGTATGCCTTTTCTCTGATTAATCTGCCTTTTCAAGCTGATATTTCAGCAAGCCTTTAAAGGGTGAATGGAAGTTTTCAGTTGGCCCCTACACCTATCATTGATCAATAGAGAGATGAATAAACATGGGAATAGTGCTCCTGGAGGTGGGGGATAATGTTTGATAATGAGAGCCACAGAGTTATTGGTTTTGTTGTAAACATTTTAGGACTATTTGATTTCATAAACTAAGTGCATGTATTACTTTGATAAATTAAAAATAAAATTTAAATGTCAAAAATAAATAAAAAATAGCTGAAAGAAAAGAAGATGAAACTGTCCTATAATTTTAATCTCAAATAATAAAATCATATTTTATGTGTATATTACTGGAAGGAATTGGAATAAAAGGACAGAAATTGGGGTTTAGAGGCCTGAATACTATAATTTCATATAAAATTTAATTTAACATTCACTAACTGTAAAAAACAGAAAAAAATCAATAAGGAGCCATAACTGTCTGCCAAGGAATACACTGGAAGCTGGAATTTTGAGACAGAGAGAATTTATATATAGCTTAATATTGTATAATTATATTTTAACAGTGTAGTAAGTGAACTCTAATTTTTCAAGCTTATTTGACCATATTATGCTGTGGTCAAATAAAAACATCCCACTGAATCCTTATTCTAAGAAGAACACTTTGGGGAAATCTGAACTAAAGATGATGTTAAAAAGCAAACCAGGCACATTGCACTTTATGTAACTTACCTAAGGTAGCTCTGCTAAAACCCAATTGATATTTCCAATCCCTCCTCCCAGCCAAACAGGATGTTCGGGCCTTACAGAAAACCCAACTGTTTGGCTCATCAACACATAGGCACAACCCCTGTCTCCCTCACTCACTCTGCTTTGAAGGTGGAAAGGCAAAATACTTACTATCCTAGTACTGTTGCAGCTTGTGGTGGTCATGTGGCTGAGCTTTCGCCAATAACACAAAGGCAAAAGTCAGCTGGAAATTTGGGAAAGTTTTTGCATTCTTGATTAAAGGGATATTTTAGCCTCCTTTTTCCTATCTTGATAGAATATTAACCTCCCCGCCACATACTCCCACCTTCAAGTGAGCACAAAGCATGAATTGTTTTGTTTCTCTGTGTGATTATGCCCATATAGCATTTTAAATCAAGTTTCAGAAGAAGTTGAAAATAAGTGCATGTGTTCAACCTGACATGTTTATCTGGAGCCCTATATATTGTCTATAAACATTTTAAGTACGCAAATTAAAACATGTTTGATAATGAGAGACACCAAATTCAGGATCGTGGCTGTCATATGCAGGAAGAGGAAGGAGAATGGGATTGATGGGGGTTAAAGGAGCTGCAACATCAAATATATCTGTAATGTGTAATTTTAAAATGAAAGAAAATGAAGCAAAATATTCAATTTGAGGAAGCCATAAGTTAGATACATGAGTGTTTATATTAGACTCTATAAATTTAAGTATATTAAAATATTCCCAAAAAAACACTGTATTCAGAGGGAACTTTTTATAAATGCATTAGTAGGTAATACAAATAAGGACCCTGACATCTCATCCAGTTAAGACAAGAAGGTGAGATATTAAAAAAAAGGGTAGGCAAAATATAGAAGAATAATCCAGAGCAGACCACAGCATAGATGTTTCATTGGCCTAACTAAGAGCTGGAAGATGATATCAATACCTATAGTGTAATACATGTATATATACATATATATGCATGCATATGTACATGTAAGTGTATAAATACATTTGTAACTAAGGTAAAACATAGATTACTCTCATTAAATAATGTGACTTCAATCCTTCAAAAACAATTTCCTTTCTTGTTTTTATAAAAGTCTAATGTTTGGTTTGGTATAGACACCTAACCCGGGTAAACTCTCCATCGACTTTCCAAAACTTGGAGAGGTCCAATACAGGTAAGTAGTCTTCTTAAAAAAAATGGAATTTTATTGAAGCTGATTTCTTTCTGTACAGTGTTGTTATAGAAGCACCATAGCACTGTATGGTATGTCAGTGACCTATATTTTAACCTAAGATTTAAATCTATACACTTATAAATGCTTGATTAAATGTACTACAGGACTAATTACATATTAACAGCAACAAAAGTATAAATCCCTTTTTCATTTGGAATCTCCTTCAAGAAGCTGTAATACTCGGTAATAACTCAAACTATTCAAAAATTAAACTCAATGATGCACAATTTATGTACATTACTATACCAGAATAGCCCCTCTCCTCAATTACATGTGACTTGAATGATCTGAGAGCACAATTGGTTTCATAATTACCCATTCAGCCATGGAAATACTTCCCCAGGAAACTGAATCACCTCAATTACCTAGTTTGGGGATTCATAATAAAATATTGAAAAGTTTTTTGTTTTTTTTGTTTTTGTTTTTTTTTTTGAGACGGAGTCTCGCTCTGTCACCCAGGCTGGAGTGCAGTGGCCGGATCTCAGCTCACTGCAAGCTCCGCCTCCCGGGTTCACGCCATTCTCCTGCCTCAGCCTCCCAAGTAGCTGGGACTACAGGCGCCCGCCACCTCGCGCGGCTAAGTTTTTGTATTTTTTAGTAGAGACGGGGTTTCACTGTGTTAGCCGAAAAGTTTTTGTTTAAATATGTTGACTATTTTCTCTTGTAAATATGCCTCTGAATCATATAATTTGTCTAGATGGTGAACATGACTTAGTGGAAGAAGCACAGTATTTAGAATTAGAACTAGTTTCCAGCCCTAGCTATGCCATTCACCAAATGTGTGATTTCGATAAGTTAATTTCATCTTACGGTTATTTTGCCTCAATCCCTTCATCTTTAAAATGGAGACATACAATTACATCTTACATAATTAGTCTAAGTAATTTATGTAGAATGTAATCAATACACGTTAGTTCCTTTCCTGCTTCCATAAGATCCATCTCAAAGGTTACTATCATTGGCTAAGATGCTGAGAATCCGGGGCCATTAGCATCCAAAGCAACGAGGAACACCACATCTTTTATTGCAGTTGTTTTAAGCATTTGATCTATTTTTTCAAATTGCTCAAAAACAGTGTATCAGTTAGAGCAGAGCTCTAAATCTTTTTGCAAGGTTTTCAGGAAAATTCAGCTTTTGAATCATTTTACTTTAACCTTTTCGTTGATAATTTGCCTGATAAAATCAGAAAGGAAGCAAATTAAAGAATAAATGTTTCAGTTTAGGGTTAGATAGGAAGAAGAGGGGGTTATGTAATCAGAATCACATTTTAAACTTACCCCAAATCAAAATGCCCATATGTATATATTTTTGTTTTAACTATTTTTACATTTTCTTAGGCAACGTGCATAGTCCCAAATCCACATCTACTCAAAATACTGACCAAAAATACACTGTCATTATTACTAAATTCAAAGGTTAGGGCCTTTAAAGAAAACTGCATGAGATAATCTCTGTCCTATACCACAATCTTCTAGGAGGGGGAAAAATGTTATATACTGGTAAAAGCAAAAGTGAGAGAAGATACAGCTGTATCAGCATTTGACTTTTGATTCTTCCATTTGATAAAAATAAGTCATTTTTTCTCTTGATTGAATGAATATACTGATGACCTAGGAGATTTTCACAGCCTTCTTGGAGAATCAAAATCAGTTTTTCTCCAAAGGTTGTGTGGGTGCACTTCCAATGAGGATCTGATCAGAATCTCCACGGTGGCCTTTCCATATTACAGAAAGTTCAGCCATTATTATTCCCATGCTCCGGTACCACTTTGAGAACTGCCAAGTGTCAGGGGAGATGAGGCTGCTTGGGGGAGTTCTGTAAGGCAGAGGTTGAGGCTTGCTGAGAATCATTTCAGCTGAGTGTGATTCAGGGTAAATCAATACATTGCTTAACTACAGTGGCAGCAAGCTACAGGAAGAATTATTATTTTTCTCTTAAAAAAGTTCTATAAATCAAACAATAAAGATTATGCCCTTCTCAGTCAGAAATATGTACTAATGAGTCAGGTTCCTCCCAGAAAATGTAACCTGTGTGCTTTCTAGCTTCTGAACCACTCAGCTGAAAATAGTGATATTCAGAATAGATAAGCTAGAAAGGTGAGTCCCTAAAACCAATCTGCTGGAAGATGCAGAACTGGCTGGATAACAGTCACCTGGGAACTTGTTAAAAATTCATATGCCCAGACTGTGACCCATAGATTTTGATTCCGTAGGTCTGTGAGAGGTCCCAGGGACATGTATTTTTAAAAACTTTTCAGGTAAACTAAACAATATAGGATGCATCCATACAATATAAACATCCATACATACGTATGCAGAAAGGAATGAGGAACTTCTCTTTGGATACGTATGGATAGAGGCCAATCTTCAAGACATTTATTAAGCGAAAAATGCAAGAGGTATTATACTTTACAAGTGCTGTTGAAAAAGAAGGATGAACATACATATTTGCTTATATATGCATGAAATATTTCTGGAAGATTACACAAGTGGTTGATAATATTGGTTTTGCCTCTGAAGGGAATAACTAGGTGTTGGCAGATAGGAGTGGGAGACAGATTTTTCCCAGCATAAACTGTACCTTTTCAAATTTAAGCCAATTAAAAAATTTATATATTCAAAAATTACTAAATATAATCTCTATTATACTTATGACAAAATATGGCTTTTAACTAACTGTCCAGGTGACTCTAATATTCATCCAGGAATTTAAATACTGTTGGGCAAGAAATATGTAATATGCAACATATTAATGTGATAATATGTGCACATTTACATATTATGTGATTGTGTTTTTATTATGTTATATAGTATATAACATACCCACATGTCAGAGTTTAAGAATTTTTTTCTCCTATGAAGACAGAGCAACAGAAAGCTAGATACAGGGCTGTTGCATTATTGTGAATGATACATTCCTGAAAACTTCACTTACTTCTAAACTGCACAGTTCAAAACTCAGTTACAATAGATTTGACAAAGGATGATACATCAATTTGCCATTAGTATTGCCACCTCTTAATAGAAATAGCAAAAACACAGCTTATAATTTATTCAGCTACTCAGCTTTATATTATATAATCCTTGAACAATTTCGTAAAGGGGAAATCAATTATTTTAAAATATATAGATAGTGTAATAATGTTTTATACCACAACACTTAAGACTAGTGAAGTTCAAAATCACACGAAATGTAGCCACATCACTCTTGAACAGAATTTGAACCTCCTCGTAAAAGAGCTTCACAGAAAAATATATTTTGATGTTATTCATTTGGCTTTATTTAGAGTTGATTAAGAAACCTCACTTGAGAACGCTTCTGCATTTTCTGTGAAACTGTTAAAGACGTTGTGATTATTGAGCTCCTTAATATACATGCTACTTGTATAAGTTATAATTTCTCCATTAAAATTTTTGTACCAGAAAAGGTTTTTAAGAAATGTATGCTTCCTTTTGGCAGATGAGAATTACTGCTGAGAAACTTGGGATGGAATATTATGTTCAACCATACTATACGGCAAATTTTCTTATAAATGTTGGGATGATCTAGCCTTAGAGAGGAATCAAGAAAGGCATGTATTACCTGTTTATCAAATTGAGGATGCATGATTTTCTTTAGGAAAAAAAAAAAAGCAAACAAAACAATCTTTTACCGGACGGCAATTTGTATAATTTCTGGTTTTAATTAAAATTTGGCTTCCTACACAACACAAAACAATTAAGCAGATAAGAATTAGGCTCTCATCCTTTGAGAAGGTCTCGGAGAGAAATATCAATCAGAAAAGTTCCTACCTTTGATGTAGTGATTCCTGAGGGGGTTGGGCCAATGAATACATGCCTTAAGTGGGTGGACAGGAATAGTGATGGAAATGCTCTAAGAGCCTTGGGCTCTAAGAAGAACTAATATGGCTGATTCATTCTTACCATTTGTATAAAGTCTTGGGAACCAACCAAATTATTCTGAGGCTCCCTAGTCTTTCCCTTGGTGAGGACTCTGCACAGAACCATCTAAGAGAGATGACTAATCTGTATCTGGAAGAATATGTAGACCATAGGAAAAACCTTCTGGGACTAAGGTGGAAAATACTTTGGCTTATAATAATTGATAAATATAAAATGGTGCATCATGTTGGAAAACAGTCTGGCAGTTCCTCAAATGATTAAACGAAGTTAGCACATGACCTAGCAATTCAACTCCTAGACATTCATTTTCTTTTTGTGTACTTTACCTAATAACTTTAATTGGTTCAGTGGATGAATGAGGAAACAGATAAACTTTTTTCCATTCTTAAACTGAAGGTTATCTGGGACGTACTATATTGAACTCTGAGTTTGTTGTCTCACCTTCCTTCTGTGTTATACTTATATCTCTAATTTTATAAGTATATTATTATACAGTTAACATTTTTGCCAAAATAACAGATATGATTAAAAATAATAACATATCTGATGTTGATTTTTAGAAATATTTAAAAATATAAAAAAGCATCATGAGCCTGGTGACACAGGATTTTTCTTGGCTCCTTCACTGGACTTGTGGAAGGGGTAGCCCATCTACTCAATCTGCCATGCTTAGCCCCTTGTGGGAGGAAGCACGTGAGTGAGTGAGTGTGTGCAGAATCCTGTCAGCCTTTCCAGGCGCTGACACAGGAGCAAGCTCCATGTGGGGCCCATGGCCAGATATGGGCTATGTCTGGTGTGTCACCTCAAGGGGAACGTGGTGGTGCCCAGGTGAGGGTGCCCACGACCACGAAGCTCCAGAGGGGGGTGTTACAGTGGTCCTTTAGTTCCACTGTCCATGGACAGCAGCATGCTAGCAGATCAGTTGACCCCTCGCTTTACCACACGGGGTGGCTTCCCTCTGCTGGTGAGGGCAAAGGGCTAGTGTGACAGCCTTTCTGGGTACCTACAATCAGTGGGTCCTGAGCTCTTGTCTGGTGTCCAAGAAGAATGAGGTCACGTGGACAATTGAAGGACAGTAAAGAAGAAGAATTTTATTGAGTGATGAAAATGGCTTTCAGTGGAGAGGAGAGCTGGAGAAGGGACGGAAAGGGAAGGTCAGCTTCCCTGAAATCAGGTTGTCTCTTCCCTGAAGTTAGGACATCTCTCCTCTACTGACTGAGTCTGGGTTATCTATAGGCACAGAATGGAGAGTGTGTGCTGATTGGTTTTTGAGTATGCAAAAAAGATTAAAGTGAAGACACCACTCAAAGTGGGCATGACAGTGTAGAAAACTGATTGGGAAGGGGTAAGTTTGTGTAAAATATGTGAAGGATGGGGATCAATCAGAGGAAAGCGCTCCAAACAGGAAGGCAAGTTCTCAATCTGGTCCAGGGATTTAATTTGTAGCTTGGCTTTCAGGCTTTAAACTGTCTTTGGCTTGGTGATGGGGTTTTACCAGGTACCACTGCCTATCTGCCAAGGCACTTGGCTGCCTCCTGTTGCTATCACTGGGACCCAAAGATAACCACTTAATATTTTACAACTTCATGATTTTTCTCAGGGTGTATTTACACATATCCATATACATTTTTTAATAAAAGTGAGAGCAAATATTTCACATTTTTTCTCACCCAATGTTCCTGATTTCATGAAATTTTCTACTACCATATCATTCTTATGACTACAAGCTATTATCTCACATAGATGTGCCATATAATTTTTGAACTATTCTCTGAGAAATAGATTTTAAGAAAGAGATTTGTGTTGTGTGTAGTCATTTTATTGGGAAGAGTTCTCAAGATCAGTATTTATGGACAATTTAAGAAAGTGGGATTAAGTAGAGTGAGGAATGGAACTGTAGTGAAAAACCTTAGGGCAGCCAGGCATGGTGGCTTACATCTGTAATCCCAGCACTTTTGGAGGCCAAGGTGGGAGGATTGCTTGAGGCCAAGAATTTGAGACCAGCCTGGGCAACCCAGTGAGACCCCATCTTTAGGAAAATAAGAAAGAAAGGAAAAAAAGAAAATCCTTGGGAAACTCTGGGGCTGGGATGACCCTTCAGAGTTGTCCCTCCTTGAGACAAAGAGGCTAGAGGGCATTGAATAGGGACTGTGCCCAAGGAGTAAGCATGAACTTGGGCAAGGCAGCTCTTTTCAGTCAAAGGCAGCTCCCAGATAGGAATTCAGCTGAGAGCCATCAGTCACCAATGCTACCAGCAACTGAGGTAATGAATTCCTCAGTTCTGAGAGGGAATCTGGGTGACATAAAACAATATTTGCTATAGTCCATCTCCTGTGCCATTTGAATTCACTTAACTCATATTTTATTAAGTTTCATGGTATCTATCTTCTTCTAGTAATAGTTATATTGATTCCACTCACCATCAGCTAACACATCTATTATTCTCAGTGGTTTACACAATAGTGTAACCCAGATCCTCATCCCTACAGTCTCAGCCCCCAGTCGCCATGACTTTCTTGGGCCATAGCTGTTACATTTATCCAATCATTGTCAAAATTGGGCAATGTGGCATACCAATACGTGCCCCTGTGGATTACATCAGTGCTGAACATATTCTCCCCTATACTTATAGTGAACCAGCAGCCCTACCTCCTTTGATGATCAGAGCCAAGCATCCTTGCCTGGATGTGACTTATTTCATTGTGTATTACTTTCCTCGCCTTCTTCATGTCATGAGGACACCAAAATGACAGTAGTAGTTTTAAAGTTTAATAGGACTCTTGTTATGTCCTTTGATGGAACACTTCACTCTCTAGGGAGCAGAACATCTAGATCTGCATTTTCTAGAGTTGTAGTGATGGGAAGCACAAATTCTACAAGCTGGTCACTTGGATGGATGGTAAGTAGGGCTAATTTTGCTTACTTCTCTTAGGTCTGAGTCCCATACATTCAACCTACTGGGGACAGAGCATCATACAATGGTCATTGGTTAGAGTGTATGCTAGGTCTTGGAACACAGCACTCAATTCCTGCAGAGTATCATATCCAAGCTGGTGCCTCAGTTCCACTTTCAAAATGCTATTCTATCACTCCATCAGATTAGTAATTTCTATGTAGTGCAGAGTATGATAGATACAGTGGATCGTGTGGTCATGTGTTCACTTCCATATGTCCTTTGTTGTCAAATGGGTCCTTAGTCTGATGTAGTATTGTACAAGATCTAATGTAAGTGAATCAAACACTCTATAAGCCCTTAGATAGTGGTGCTGGCTGAGGTTGTGAACAGGAAAGGCAAACCCATACCTGCAATATGTGTTAATCCCAGCCAAGGTGAATTGCTGTCCCTGGCAAGATGGAAGGAATTCAGGGTAGTTAATTTGGCACCAAGTAGTTGCTCAACGTCCTTGTGAATTATGCTTAACATTGGTCTCTGTTGCTAGGAGTTAGGCTATTTGGCAGTGGAAATAGCTAGATTGGCCTTGGTGGGTGGGACCTGTGATCTTTGGCCCATGTATAGTCCCCATCCCTGCCACTGTGACCACTCTGTTTATTGACCATTGTGCCAGCAGAGAGGTTGCTGATAATAGAGGCTGGCTGTTATGAACTGGCAAAGTCATTCTGTCTTTTTTGTTTAGCGCCTTTTCGTTGAAGGATGCCCTCTAACAGGTATTGGCATGTGATACAAAGATCTTCACACTTGGGCTCATTCCCATAAACTACCCACATGCATCTTCTCCAGATGTGCTTCTTACCAATTGATGTGGTTTGTCTCTGTGTCCCCACCTAAATCTCATCTGGAATTGTAATCCTCATAATCCCCATGTGTTGAGGGAGGAACCTGGTGGAAGGTGACTGGATCATGGGGGTGGTTTCCCCATGCTGTTCTCATGATAGAGATTGGGTTCTCATGAGATCTCATGGTTTTAAATGTGTTTGAAAGTTCCTCCTTCATAGGCCCTTCTCTCTCCTGCCACCCTGTGTAGAAGGTGCTGGCTGCTTCTTCTGCCATGACTGTAAGTTTCCTGAGGCCTCCGTCGCCATGTGGAACTGTCAGTCAATTAAGCCTCTTTCCTTTATAAATTAACCAGTCTCAGGTGGTATTCCTTATAGCAGTGTGAAAATGGACTAATACACCAATTTTCCAATTTTTGTTTTTCCTGGTCCCTAAACAAACAGCTAAATCATTTCCCTCTTCTCATGAATTGGTGTAGATTGCAACTTTGGTTTACTGTTCTTTTTGCACAAGGTGGAAGAGCAAGTGCACTGCCAAAATACATGTGAAGATTTCCCTCCTCAGCTTTCTTTCAGAGACATTCTTGAGTGAGATCACAGTGCAACAGCAGTTCATTTTTAGCTTGCTCCTCATATTGGGATGACCCACCTGTGAACCAAGTCTGGACTTTCTCTTCCCTGAGCTAATCATAAGGGGCCCCTCTTGTGGCCATAGGTTTGTATCAATTGGGAGGTGCCAATGCAGTTTAATTGTGCCCTTCAGCCCTGCTTATGCTTGACCCTGGGTTCAGCATTTCTATCTTATGACAGATTGCTGCTGAGTCCACCTGACTCTATGACTTGTCAATTCCCAGAGAAGGACTTGGCTAACAGCCATCAGCTGTCAGTGTTCCAGTAGCTAGAGGAATGAATGGAAAAGGAACTTCACCAATTCTCTAATGCTGAGTATTTCTAGTTTTTGTTTGTTTTTTTGTTTTACTATTTTTAGCAACACAACTCTGAAAGTTCTTGTTCTAAGCAGATAGTCTAAAAAAAAGATATAAACCAAAAATAGAGGAGTAATAAGATGATGAAAAATGAGACTAGGAGATGGGTTCTAGTCTTAGATTTGCTATTATCTTTGAATTTTCCATTTGACTAATCATTTCACTTCCTGGAGTCTTAATTGTCTTATCTACATTGTAAGATAGTTGAATAACATCAAATTTTCCCAATCTATAGTCTACTGAGAAAGTAATAAAAATTCATTCTATTTAATAAAGACTAATGAAAATAATTTATCTATCTTTCATAAGGTTGTAGAGGGATCAGGTAGGGGACACAACACTGATAATTTAGGCAAACAAGAGAACAATATCAAATACTGTAGAATAAAATGATACTAGAACGTACCTGTGTGACAGATATTTCCAAGGTTATCCGGTCAAACTCACAAACATGTGCACCAATCCCCTCATTTTAAGTCATAGTAAACCTTTCATTAAGGTCCTTCAATATTGTGAGTAGGCCTGCCCAGCTTCCAAAAGGACTCACATCTACAATATCCAGAGGCTTTTTCTCCTGTTGGTAGTTGCTCCTTCTTTACTCACCTCACATTCTTTCCTCAATTTATTCCAGTTGAGCTTCAGTGTTCCCCATACCATTGAGGCTGCCAAATTCAATAGCCTCTATTTTGTTCTTTTATTACCTCACTTCTCAGCAACATTTGACATAGTTGGCCACTACTGCCTTGAAGTGATTTATTTCCTCCTAATTATTGCCTTAATGAGCTCACTTATTTGAGTAGCCTTGATGAACTCACTTATTTGAGTATTTTATCTGTGGATTATTTTTGGAATTTGTTTGTAACCAATTATCTATGGATAATGAGAGTTGTATATCTTCCTTTAAAATCTGTAGACTGTAGACTTTAAAGGAATGTATAAAACTCTCATTATCCATAGATAATTGCATAATGGACCAGACTACTGGCTTGTCCCTCTGCATCTTCTATTCTGGATTCTCCTCTTTCTCTACCCAGTCTCCAAATGTTGGCATATTCATGGGCTCAGTAACTTGGCCCTATTCTCTTAAGTGTTCTCATTCATTCTCATGGCTTCAGATGGTCTAGGCTTTCAAACCAATATCTTCCATTTGTCATCTCTCTTCTGAAACTTAGATTCAATTATTCAACTTCATACTTCATAAGCATTCTTGGATGGCTAATAGGTATCTAAAACTTAATTTGTCCTTAAAAGAATGTTTCATTTTTCTGTGCTCGCCTTAACAGCACATATACTAAAAAGAATGTTTCATTTTTCTGACCAAAATTATTTCTTCCCCATGTTCACAGATATCAGAAAACTGTACCTTGGGGCAGGGTGCACAAGATGGCAGAATAGGAAGAGCTCCAGCCTCCAGCTCTGGCATGAGTGACACAGAAGACGGGTGATTTCTGCATTTTCAACTGAGGTACCGGGTTCATCTCACTGGGGCATGTCAGACAGTTGGTGTTGGTCAGTGGGTGCAGCTTAACCAGTGAGAGCTGAAGCAGGGTGAGGTATCACCTCGCCTGGGAAGCGCAAGGGGGAAGAGAATTCCTTTTCCTAGCCAAGGGAAACAGAGACACACAACACCTGGAAAATTGGGTAATTCCCACCCTAATACTGCGCTTTACCAAGGGTCTTAACAAATGGCACACCAGGAGCTTATTTCCAACGCCTGGCCCACAGGGTCCCACGTCCACGAAGCCTCCCTCATTGCCAGCACAGTAGTCTGAGATCTAACTGCAAGGCGGCAGCAAGGCTGGGGTAGGGGCACCCAACATTGCTGAGGCTTAAGTAGGTAAACAAATTCTCTGGGAAGCTGGAACTGGGTGGAGCCCACCGCAGCACAAGGAGGCCTGCCTGCCTCTGTAGAATCCACCTCTGGAGACAGGGCATAGCTAAACAACAAGCAGCAGAAACCTCTACAGATGTAAATGTCCCTGTCTGACAGCTTTGAAGAGAGCAGTGGTTCTCCCAGCACGGAGGTTGAGATCTGAAAACGGACAGACTGCCTGCTCAAGTGGGTCCCTGACCCCTGAGTAGCCTAATTGGGAGACATCCTCCACTAGGTGCACATTGACACTTCACACCTCACAGGGCTGGGTATACCTCTGAGAAGAAGCTTCGAGAGCAAGAATCAGACAGCAACACTTGCTGTTCAGCAATATTCTATCTTTGCAGCCTCCACTGCTGATACCCAGGCAAACAGCGTCTGGAGTGGACCTCAAGAAAACTCCAACAGACTTGCAACTGAGGGCCCTGACTGTTAGAAAAAAAACTAACAAACAGAAAGGACACCACACCAAAACCCCATCAGTACGTCACCAACATCAAAGACCAAAGGCAGATAAAACCACAAAGATGGGGAAAAAAAGCAGTGTAGAAAAGCTGGAAATTCAAAAAATCAGAGCACATCTCCCCCTCCAAAGGAACGCAGCTCATCGCCAGCAATGGAACAAAGCTGGACAGAGAATGACTCTGACGAGTTGAGAGAAGAAGGCTTCAGTCAATCAAACTTCTCAGAGCTAAAGGAGGAACTATGTACCCAGCGCAAAGAAACTAAAAACCTTGAAAAAAGAATGGAAGAATGGATAACTAGAATAACCAAAGCAGAGAAGTCCATAAATGAACTAATAGAGATGAAAACCATGACTCAAGAACTACATGACAAATGCACAAGCTTCAGTAACCATCTCGATCAACTGGAGGAAAGAGTATCAGTGATTGAAGATCAAATGAATGAAATGAAGCGAGAAGAAAAGTTTAGAGAAAAAAGAGTAACAAGAAATGAACAAAGCCTCCAAGAAATACAGGATTATGTGAAAAGACCAAATCTATGTCTGATTGGTGTGCCTGAAAGTGACGGGGAGAATGGAACCAAGTTGGAAAACACTCGGCAGGATATTATCCAGGAGAACTTCCCCAACCTAGCAAGGCAGGCCAGCATTCAAATTCAGGAAATACAGAGAACACCGCAAAGATACTCCTCAAGAAGAGCAACTCCAAGACACATAATTGTCAGATTCACTAAAGTTGAAATGAAGGAAAAAATGTTAAGGGCAACCAGAGAGAAAGGTCGGGTTACCCACAAAGGGAAGCCCATCAGACTCACAGCAGATCTCTCGGCAGAAACTCTACAAGGCAGAAGAGAGTGGGGGCCAATATTCAACATTCTTAAAGAAAAGAATTTTCAACCCAGAATTTCATATCCAGCCAAACTAAGTTTCATAAGTGAAGGAGAAATAAAATCCTTTACAGACAAGCAAACGCTCAGAGATTTTGTCACCAGCAGGCCTGCCCTACAAGAGATCCTGAAGGAAGCACTAAACATGGAAAGGAACAACCTGTACCAGCCATTGCAAAAACATGCCAAAATGTAAAGACCATCGATGTTAGGAAGAAACTGCATCAACTAATGAGTAAAATAACCAGCTAATATCATAATGACAGGATCAAGTTAACACATAACAATATTAACCTTAAATGTAAAGGGACTAAATGGTCCAATTAAAAGACACAGACTGGCAAATTGGATAAAGAGTCAAGACCCATCAGATGGCAGTATTCAGGAGACCCATCTCACATGCAGAGACACACATAGGCTCAAAATAAAGGGATGGAGGAAGATCTACCAAGCAAATGGAAAACAAAAAAAGGCAGGGGTTGCAATCCTAGTCTCTGATAAAACAGACTTTAAACCAACAAAGATCAAAAGAGACAGAGAAGGCCATTACATAATGGTAAAGGGATCAATTCAACAAGAAGAGCTAACTATCCTAAATATATATACACCCAATACAGGACCACCCAGATTCATAAAGTAAGTCCTTAGAGCCTTACAAAGAGACTTAGATTCCCATACAATAATAATGGGAGACTTTAACAATCCACTGTCAAGATTAGAGAGATCAATGAGACAGAAAGTTAACAAAGATATCCAGGAATTGAACTCAACTCAGCACCAAGTAGACCTAATAGACATCTACAGAACTCTCCACCCCAAAACATAATATATATTCTTCTCACACCACATCACACTTATTCCAAAACTGACCACATAGTTGGAAGTAAAGCACTCCTCAGCAAATGTAAAAGAACAGAAATTTTAACAACTGTCTCTCAGACCACAGTGCAATCAAACTAGAACTCAGGACTAAGAAACTCAATCAAAACCGCTCAACTACATGGAAACTGAACAACCTGCTCCTGAATGACTACTGGATACATAACAAAATGAAGACAGAAATAAAGATATTCTTTGAAACCAATGAGAACAAAGATACAACATACCAGAATCTCTGGGACACATTTAAAGCAGTGTGTAGAGGGAAATTTATAGCACTAAATGCCCACAAGAGAAAGCAGGAAAGATCTAAAATTGACACCCTAACATCACAATTAAAAGAACTACAGAAGCAAGAGCAAACACATTCAAAAGCTGGCAGAAGGCAAGAAATAACTAAGATCAGCGCAGAACTGAAGGAGATAGAGACACAAAAAAACTCTTCAAAAAATCACTGAATCCAGGAGCTGGTTTTAGAAGAGATCAACAAAATTGATAGACCGCTAGCAAGACTAATAAAGAAGAAAAGAGAGAAGAATCAAACAGATGCAATAAAAAATGATAAAGGAATCGACCACACAGAAATACAAACTACCATCAGAGAATACTATAAACACCTCTACGCAAATAAACTAGAAAACCTAGAAGAAATGGATAAATTCCTGGACACTTACAATCTCCCAAGACTAAACCAGGGAGAAGTTGAATCCCTGAATAGACCAAAAGCAGGCTCTGAAATTGAGGCAATAATTAATAGCCTACCAACCAAAAAAGTCCAGGACCAGATGGATTCACAGCCAAATTCTACCAGAGGTAAAAGGAGGAGCTGGTACCATTCCTTCTGAAACTATTCCAATCAATAGAAAAAGAGGGAATCCTCCCTAACTCATTTTACAAGGCCAACATCATCTTGATACCAAAGCCTGGCAGAGACACAACAAAAAAAGAGAATTTTAGACGAATATCCCTGATGAACATCGATGCAAAAATCCTCAATAAAATCCTGGCAAACCGAATGCAGCAGCACATCAAAAAGCTTATCCACCATGATGAAGTGGGCTTCATCCCTGGAATGCAAGGCTGGTTCAACATACGCAAATCAATAAACATAATCCAGCATATAAACAGAACCAAAGACAAAAACCACATGATTATCTCAATAGATGCAGAAAAGCCCTTTGACAAAATTCAACAGCCTTTCATGCTAAAAACTCTCAATAAATTTGGTATTGATGGAATGTATCTCAAAATAATAAGAGCTATTTATGACAAACCCACGGCCAGTATCATACTGAATGGGCAAAAACTGGAAGCATTCCCTTTGAAAACTGGCACAAGACAGGGATGCCCTCTCTCACCACTTCTATTCAACATAGTGTTGGAAGTTCTGCCTAGGGCAGTCAGGCAAGAGACAGAAATAAAGCATATTCAATTAGGAAAAGAAGAAGTCAAATTGTCCCTGTTTGCAGATGACATGATTGTATACTTAGAAAACCCCATCATCTCAGCCCAAAAGCTCCTTAAGCTGATAAGCAACTTCAGCAAAGTCTCAGGATACAAAATCAATGTGCAAAAATCAAAAGCATTGTTATACACCAGTAACAGACAGAGAGCCAAATCATGAATGAACTCACATTCACAATTGCTTCAAAGAGAATAAAATACCTAGGAATCCAACTTACAAGGGATGTGAAGGACCTCTTCAAGGAGAACCACAAACCACTGCTCAGTGAAATAAAAGAGGACACAAACAAATGGAAGAACATACCATGCTCATGGATAAGAAGAATCAATATCGTGAAAATGGCCATACTGCCCAAGGTAATTTATAGATTCAATGCCATTCCCATTAAGCTACCAATGACTTTCTTCACAGAATTGGAAAAAATTGCTTTAAAGGTCATATGGAACCAAAAAAGGGCCTGCGTTGCCAAGACAATCCTAAGCCAAAAGAAGAAAACTGGAGGCATCATGCTACCTGACTTCAAACTGTACTACCAGGCTACAGTAACCAAAACAGCATGGTACTGGTACCAAAACAGAGATATAGACCAATGGAACAGAACAGAGCCCTCAGAAATAATACCACACATCTACAACCATCTGATCTTTGACAAACCTGACAAAAACAAGAAATGGGGAAAGGATTCCCTATTTAATAAATGGTGCTGGGAAAATTGGCTAGCCATAAGTAGAAAGCTGAAACTGGATCCTTTTCTTACTCCTTATACAAAAATTAATTCAAGATGGATTAGAGACTTAAATGTTAGACCTAAAACCATAAAAACCCTAGAAGAAAACCTATGTAATACAATTCACGACATAGGCATGGGCAAGGACTTCATGTCTAAAACACCAAAAGCAACGACAACCAAACCCAAAATTGACAAATGGGATCTAATTATACTAAAGAACTTCTGCACAGCAAAAGAAACTACCATCAGAGTGAACAGGCAACCTACAGAATGGGAGAAAATTTTTGCAATCTACTCATCTGACAAAGGGCTAATACCCAGAACCTACAAAGAACTCAAACAAATTTACAAGAAAAAAACAACCCCATCAAAAAGTGGGCAAAGGATATGAACAGACATTTCTCAAAAGAAGACATTTATACAGCCAACAGACACATGAAAAAATGCTCATCATCACTTGCCATCAGAGAAATGCAAATCAAAACCACAATGAGATACCATCTCACACCAGTTAGAATGGCGATCATTAAAAAGTCAGGAAATTAACAGGTGCTGGAGAGGATGTGGAGAAATAGGAACACTTTTACACTGTTGGTAGGAGTGTAAACTCGTTCAACCATTGTGGAAAACAGTGTGGTGATTCCTCAAGGATCTAGAACTAGAAATACCATTTGACCCAGCCATCTTGTTACTGGGTATATACCCAAAGGATTATAAATCATGCTGCTCTAAAGACACATGCACATGTATGTTTACTGTGGCACTATTCACAATAGCAAAGACTTGGAATCAACCCAAATGTCCATCAGTGACAGACTGGATTAAGAAAATGTGGCACATATACACCATGGAATACTATGCAGCCATAAAAAAGGATGAGTTCATGTCCTTTGTAGGGACATGGATGCAGCTGGAAACCATCATTCTCAGCAAACTATTGCAAGAACAGAAAACCAAACACTGCATGTTCTCACTCATAGGTGGGAATTGAACAATGAGATCACTTGGTCACTGGAAGGGGAACATCACACACCAGGGCCTATTGTGGGGAGAGGGAGGGGAGGGATAGCATTAGGAGATATACCTAATGTAAATAACGAGTTAATGGTTGCAGCATACCAACATGGCACATGTATACATAAGTAACAAACCTGCACGTTGTGCACATGTGCCCTAGAACTTAAAGTATAATAAAAATTAAAAAAGAAGAAAAAAAAAAGGAAACTGTACCTCTTCTATTAGGTTGCTCAGGTCAAAAACTTAGAATACATTCATAATTTAGCTCTTTCTCTTTCCAATCTATTCCCAAAGTTCTATCGTCTTTAACTCCAAAAGCTATACCAAATTGGATCATGTCTCTTTATCTCCATTATGACTACTTCCCTCCTCTAAGTCGCCTCCATTTCTCGCCTGTACTTTTGATACAACCTTCTTATTGGTTTCCCTGCTTGCACTCTTGCTTTCTATATCTTTTATGTAACACCAAGAATTATTTAAAATATAAATCAGATCATCTCACTCTTATGATTAAAACCTTCTAAAACCTTCTAAATGGCTAGCTTCTGATCATAGATAAAAATCTAGATTTGTTGTCTTTTCTCTGAGACAGGGTCTCTCTCTGTCACTCAGGCTGGAGTGCAGTGGCATGATCATGGCCCACTGTAGCCTCGATATCTCAGACTCAAGTGATCCTCCCACCTTCACTTCCTGAGTAGCTCAGACTACAGGTGTACCACCACACCAGGCTTTTTTTTTTTTTTTTTTACTTTTTGTAGAGATGTGTTCTCATTATATCGCTCAGGCTGATCTTGAACTTCTGGGCTCAAGTGATCCTCCCCCAGAGTGCTGGGATTACAGGTGTTAGCCACCAAGCCAAGCCAAATCTGAATTTCTTACCTTGTCCTACAATGTCAGAAATGATCTGGACTCTGCACCTCTGAAGTTTCTGTAAGCATTATCTACCCTGTCTACAATCTTTCCACAAAACTCATCTTCTCTCTCACCTTAGGATTTTTGTACCAGCTCTTCTCTTTTTTTGGAATAGTTCTTTTTTTTCTCTCTTGACCCTCATAGTTCTAGCTCCTTATTATCACAGATGTCTCAGTTGAGATGTTAGTGCTTTAGAGAGGCCTTCCTGGCCACTCTATTCAAAGTAGTCATTGAGTTTTTTACTTTTTATTTCCCATTTAATTCTCTACTAACACTCTCTGGAGTTTTCTTCTTTATTTATTTATTGGGTCTCCTTACTAGAATGTAAGTTCTTTGAGAGCAGAGATGTTTTCTGCCTTGTTGCTACTCTTTTGTCCAGACTTAGAAAAGAGGTCAGCACATAGTAGGTGTTCAATAAAAATTTGTTAAAGGAGTGAAAGAAACAGAACATTCTGGGTCCCATACTCTCCTAACCCAATAGCCAAAATGCCCAGGAGACAATTGAAATCCACCATCATTCACATTAGTGTCTTCATTTTGACTTCTAAAACCTTATTAAAAGTCCAGTTACTCTTCTATACCATACATTTCACTTATTTAAAGATAGCAGTTAATGATATCCAACTCTTACCTTTGTCAAATAAAATGCTCCTATTTCCAAATGTGCCATTTGGAGGAAGAAAATTTCAAACAAAGTACACAGTGGACATGAAATATCAATTGCCAAGAGGTGTGAAAAAAATTACTTCATAATACATGCATTTAATTTGTATATACACATTTTCTTACTATAGATAATCCAGAGATACTATATTATTCTAATGGGCCACCTCTGCTCATAGTAAAAGGGAGAGATGACTTTCATAGTGATTTTGGTAGGATATTCTCAACAAGTTTTATTATCATGGCTTTTTATACAAAGCCCAAGTTTGTGCAGGCTTGCAAGATTACTATATTAGTCCATTTTCACACTGCTGATAAAGATGTACCCAAGACTGGGTGATTTATAAAGAAAAAGAGGTTTAAAGGACTCAGAATTCCATGTGGCTGGGGAGGCCTCAGAATAATGGCATAAGGCGAAAGGCACATCTTACACGGCAGCAGGCAAGACAGAATGAAAGCCAAGCAAAAGGGGGTTCCCCTTATGAAATCATCAGATTTCGTGAGACTTATTCACTACCACGAGAACGTATGGGGAAATCTGCCCCCATGATTCAATTGTCTCCCACCAGGTCACTCCTACAATATGAGGGAATAATGAGAGCTATAATTCAAGATGAGATTTTGGTGGGGACACAGCCAAGCCATATTGATTACTTATCTTCTTGACAATTCAATTTCTTAAAATCCAATAGCAATCAGTTTGTATGATCTTGCTAGGTTATACAGCCTCACTAGATATTTTAAGATACCCTAACCCTAGTAATTATAATGCATTTTTATTCAGCTAAATTTATTTCATAATAAGCACAGAAAATTAAATTCTCAAAACCAGTCATTACTACTCTTACTTTCTCGATCACTTTCTGTCTTAGTTAAGCCATCCTCAAGTCTAATCCCATTAGTTTACTGTGATCCAACAAGAGGAAAATTTCCATTGCACTTTATTAATAAATGTATCTGCTGCCTAATCATTGGTGTCAATCAATGTTATCTGTGTTTTATATAGCTTAATTTATTTAATTCTAATGACATGTGCTACTACCTTGACCATTTTACAGATGGAGAAACTGCAGCACACAGCAGTTAAGTAACTTGTGTAAGGTTAAATAGCTACTAAGTAGTAAACCTGGGCTATAACCCCAGGCAGTTGAAATCCAGAACCTGTGCTTTTAGCCACTACACTACATTCCCATTGATAAAACTCACAATTTTCTACTTGATCTTTTAAGTTATTATTGTTTCAGTTGCTTTTACAGTTTGATAAACACGAATATCTTCTCCAGAAGAAAACTCCAATTTCTTCAAGAATTTATCATATTACATGATTCCAAATTGCTTCACGACCCAGGTTACCTCTGGAAATACAGATATGCCTATTCACCCTTTTAAAGTGTCAGAACTAAGCATTAGTCCATGTGTGGGCTCCAGTATAAATGCAAAGAGATCATCAGTTCCTTCTTTCTGTATACTATAATTTTGCTAATGTAGTATCAAGACTCAGTAAATTATTTGGTAGCCACATCATACTGTTTACTCATATTGTTATCAAAAGTATTTTTCACATGATGCAAAGCTCCTTTGAGCTGCAGTGCATACTTCCCAAAACACCTATAGGAACCAAACAAAAAGATAGTTTCAGTGCAGTGTGGCTATCAGACACTGAAAGTAGGCTTTCCTTAACCTCAAGAGACACATGCATATTCAAATCTAAAATCCTTTAAAATACTACACTTGTGAGATATTTTATTATAAAGCTAAAATATTTTATTAAAAAACATTAAAATAACAAAATAAATCAAGAAATATTGTGTGCTACAGAACCCACTTGAAGGCCTTACTATAGTATATGTAAGAAAAATAATGAAAGCCCTTGGTAACAGAAGGCCTTCCACTACACATGTAAGATGGGAGGAGAGAAAAGAGACTACATATATGAGGAAAAAAATAGAGAATGAAAGACTTTGGTTTTGCTGAATCTTTTTCTCCCTCTCCTGCTTTAAAAATTCTCACAAGTTCTTAGCTTCTTGATTGCTTGTTTTCTAGTATTTCCCCCTGCTTTACTCTCTGGACTTAATCATTAGCATTGTTTTCTCCACCTGTGATATTGGAGCCCTTCAGTAAGGTGTCAGTTCAAGGATCTGGTATTAAGGATCTGGTATTAGGCTTGGTGAAAAGTTTCACCATTGGCCTGAGTTTGCCCTGACAACATGAGAAACAGCAACTAATGTAATGTTATTAGCTCTCATTTTTCCCCCCAATGTGATATTGAGTAGATTTCTAAAAATCTAAGTGATCGTTTTTTGCATTTTTCCTAATAAGCTGCATCTTGTTTTAATTCCACACATGCTAAGATCTTTTGGGAAACCTATTCTGTCATCAATATTAGTGTATTAGTCCATTCTCATATTGCTAAAAAAAAAAAAAAAAAAGTACCTGAGTGTGTTAGTCCATTCTCACACTGTTATCAAGAACCACCTGATAATGGGTAATTTATGAAGACAAGAGGTTTAATTGACTCTCAATTCTGCAGGCTTAACAGGAGTCATAACTGGGAGGCTCCAGAGAACTTATAATCTGACAAAAGATGAAGGGGAAGCAAGCATATCTTACCATGGTAGAACAGGAGAGAAAGCGAGATAGGGGGAAAGTGCCACACAATTTTAAAGCATCAGATCTCGTTAGAGTCACTATCATAAGAACAGAGAGGGAGATATGCATCCCATGATCCAATTACCTTCCACCAGCTCCCTCCCCTGGCATGTAGAGATTACAGTTAGACATGAGATTTGGGTGGGGACACAGAGGCAAACCATATCACTGCAACTGAGTAATTTATAAAGAAAAGAGGTTTAATTGGCTCACAGTTCTGCAGGCTGTACAGGAAGTATAGCTGCTTCCAGGGAAGCCTGAAGAAACTTTCAATCATGGCAGAAGGCAAAGGGGAAGCGGGCACACCTTTTATGGCCACAGCAGGAGGAAGAGAGAGCGGGGAGGTGCCACACACTTTTAAACAACCAGATCTCATGAGAACACCATCATGAGAACAGTACCAAAGGGATGGTACTAAGCCATTCATGAAGGACCCACTCCCATGAGCCCATCACCGCCCAGTAGACCCCACATCCAACACTGAGGATTACAACTGAACATGAAATTTGGGTGGAGACACACATCCAAACCATATCATTTAGCCAACCAGATTTTAGGTCACTCACAAATTTGATAATATGCCATTGATGTATTTAGACAAATTAAGAAAATGTTAACAAACAATAGGAATGTGGTTCTGATATAAGATCAGTAGAGACATTTTTAGGAATAGACAATGAATACTCTGAAATACTCTGAAAATGGTCATTCCATTGTTTATGGACCATCCTAAGTGTACCACTATCTGGTTTAGCTTTTTCTATCTTACTGCCATAGTCATAATTCAGATGTACAGTTTCAATAGCATACTTTGGTTGTATCCATTATGTATTCTTTAATGGCATCTTAGCACAGAGATTAAGACCATGGGTTCTGAAATGTGGCTGCCTATGTTTAAAAACATAGTCTCCAATTTTTAGTTGTGTTGTCTTCAGCTAGTTACTAAATAGTTCCTCATGTATAAAATGGGGAGAAATAATACTTAAGATTAAATGAGAAAATGCATGTAAAGCACTTAACCTAGAGCCTAACATCAAATAAATGCTTGAACATTAGCTCTTCTTAACAGTAGCAGTTAACCTACCCCAAAGAAAATGAGGTTAGTCTGGTATAGCTTAATCTTAAGGAGCACATGCTGGGTCCCAGTGAATAAATACCACTTCCCTTTGTAAGAGTTTGCATGCTCTCTTTTCATACTGTTTGAAAAACCATCCATTTTAATAATCTAGTCTATAATTTTGCACAGGGATTAATGTCAGGTTCACTGATCTATACTTACAGAATTTACCTTTTTCCTTTATTAAAAATTTGCACTGCAGTTGTTTCTCTCCCGTCCGGCAATACCTCTCCCTCTCACCACCATTCTTCACTGGTAACAGTTTACTGGTGCAAAAATCTCATTCTCTGATTCACTCCAGCCCTGAAGTGCAGTTTATTTCAGCCAGGGCACTTGATGTTCTCTATCTTCCCTTGTCTTTGACATCAGTTCCCTCTTTAAACCTGTTTGTTCTAGGCTCTCGAGTCAGTCTGAAGATCATTGTCTTTGACGCAGAAGACAGACCGAAGAGGAACGAAGTAGTCCTGCTTTGTTTTTAGCGTCTGTTATCTCCATCTGTCTCAAGCACAGGGCCTACCGCTTCCTGTTCGTTCTTCTTGCTCATTAGTATCACTTTTTAAAATCCCTCTCTTTTTGCCTTATTATATTACACAAACTTTAACTCCATGAGAGTTTATGCCTTAAATGATTCCTAAAGACCCAGACAAGTATTTTAAATTCACCATTGGCTATCTATTCCTCATTCTGCTATTTGTTTGTCTTTTTGAAATGTGAGCTCAGACATTTTCAGTCTAAAATGACATTTGAAGTTGCTTCTCCAAGATTCTTCCTAAAATATCTTTTAAGATCCAGATTAAAAACAAAAACATATGCACAATATGTGACCCTGGAGAAGTTTAAGGTATGACTGTTTTAAAATAACCTGCCAGCCAAGTTTCAGTTTTAAATGAATTCGGAAGGTCAGTTGTTCAGTAAATGTGAGTTGAGCAGGTGATGTGGACTAAGGTTATAGCTGTGGAGATGGTAGTAACTGGGCAAATTCAGGACATACTGAAATTTGAACCAACAGAACTTACTGGTGGATTGGATATAGGTTTTGAGAGAAAGAAGAATCAAGGATCCCCAAACCTGTAATTTAATAGATGATATCTCTTTAGTGTGAGGCAGAAGACTGCTCTTCACTAAAAATTTGCACTGTAGTTGATTCCAAAGAGCAGCAAATTGGGAAAGGGTATGAATACATCGCTTTGGCCATGCTCTTTTTCGTTCGTTTGTTTCTGTTTTTCTTTTTGTTTTTGAGACTAGGTCTCACTCTGACACACCGGCTGGAATACATTGGCATGATCGTGGCAGCCTCAACTTCCCAGGCTCAAGTGATCTTCCCACTTCAGTCTCCTAAGTAGCTGGAACCACAGGGGTGTGCCACCACACCAGGTTAATTTTTAGTTTTTTTGTAGAGATTAGATCTCCCTATGTTGGTCTCAAACTCCTGACCTCAAGTGATCCTCCCACCTTGGTCTCCCAAAGTGCTGGGATTATAGGCATGAACCACTGTGTCCAGCCACCATGTTTGTTTTAAGTTTCAGTTTTCTATTATACATCTACATTGAAATATCAAGTAGCATGTAAGAGCTTCGTGCTCAAAAAAGAAGGCTAGGCTGGAGATATAAATTTGAGTTATCTTCTAACAATGCTATTTAAGGCCCTGGGCTAGCTGAAATTACCCAGATAAGATCATAGAGGTGAGAAGAGAGCAAGGGTCAGGGCCTTGGGTCACCAAAATACTTAGAGGTCTAAGGGAGGAGGTGAAGAAGTTTGAGGTGAAGCAGCCAGAGATGAGAGAAAAGCCGGGAAACATGATATCCTGGAAACCAAGTGAAGGATATGTGTCAAGAAGGAAGGAATAATGCACAATGCCAAATATTAAGAGTTCAAGTAAGATGATCATTAGCAATAACAAGATGAGGTCACTGGTGAGATAGGGTCCATTTTATTAGAGAGGTTAGGAGAAATGACCTATTAGAATGATTTTAAGGAGAAAATGAGAGGTGAAAAAGTAGACAATGAGGATAGAAAATGTCCCATTTTTCTGTGAAGGCAAGCAGATAAATGAGCAGTAGCTGGAACATGAAGTCAAAAGAAGGTTTTTGTTTGTCTGTTTTTTTATGTTGTTTATTTTGATGGGTAATCTCAAAGCATAATTGAGTTTGTATAGGAAGGATCCAGCAGAGAGAGAGAGACAGAGAGAGAGAGAGAGAAACAACAATGTAATAAAGAAATAAAACACAGAAGCAAAATAAGTGGAGATGTTGGGCTAAGCTAGAAGGGAGTAGTTAGAAAGGGAGCCAACATGTGTGCACAGATACGAGTGGGCTGATGGAATATCTGGTTGGACAATGAAGTAGTTCTTATTGGAGTGGAACTATTTTGGTATAAAACATACTGAGAAGTCATTAACTTAGAGCAAGGGGGAATGGGATGTTGAAGATTTGAAATCATCCAGTTAGAAAATGGAAAAGTAAATTTACTAGAGAATTGGGGTAGGTTTGTTTGGCAGTGCTAAGTGACCATTTGAGGTGTATGGTCATGGACTTGAAATGACTCTGGGGCCGGGCGCGGTGGCTCAAGCCTGTAATCCCAGCACTTTGGGAGGCCGAGACGGGCGGATCACAAGGTCAGGAGATCGAGATCATCCTGGCGAACCCGGTGAAACCCCGTCTCTACTAAAAAATACAAAAAAACTAGCCGGGCGAGGTGGCGGGCGCCTGTAGTCCCAGCTACTCGGGAGGCTGAGGCAGGAGAATGGCGTGAACCCGGGAGGCGGAGCTTGCAGTGAGCTGAGATCCGGCCACTGCACTCCAGCCTGGGTGACAGAGCGAGACCCCGTCTCAAAAAAAAAAAAAAAAAAAAAAAGAAATGACTCTGGTCAGTACTGTTGTGATATTCTCTAGTAATATCAAGATGCTGTAAACAAATATGGAGTAATTATTTTGTTTAAAGAGGTTAGAGGTTTTTTCTGGCTATACGCAAAATAAAAGAGATGGGAAAATAATCAATGAGAATTGTAAGAAAATACAGTACTGAGCAACAGAATCTAAGCCTGGTAACAACAGAAGTAAAGTAACTAAGGGGAGTCAATGTTTTTTGTTTGTTTTACCTTCTATTTGCTTGGAGTTTATTTTGCTCATAGTTTTAGAATTTCCTGAGGTGGGAACTTCTATAATTGGTTTGGGAACTTGTCTTTTTTCTAGTATATCCATCTAGTACTATAAATTTCCCTCTTGTTACTGCTTTAGCATATTTTAATATGGTATGCTTTACTTTTCATTCAGCTTTATGTATTTTATAATTTATTTCAGGATTTCCTCTTTGATATATTATTTGGAAGTGTGTTGTTTAATTTTCAAGTGCTTGGAAATTTTCCTCTTGTCTTCTGTAATTGATTTTTAGTTTGATTTCAAATGATTTTAAATTATTGAAGTTTGTCTTATGGCCCAGGAAATGGTCTGTTTTGGTAAATGTTCCATGGGCACTTGAAAAAAAAGTCCATTCTCTCCCTGCTGGGTAGAGTGTTCTACAGATGTCAATTTTTTGTTGGTTTATTACATTGTTCAAGTCTTCTATTTCCTTGCTGATTTTCCATTAGTTTTATCTTGCCGATATGGGTATTAGAGACCTAACTATAACTGTGAATTTGTCTTTCTCTTTCAGCTCTTTTGATTTCTACTTCATGTATTTTTGAGATTCTGCTGTTTGGTATATGCACATTAGGAAGGTTATGGCTTCCTGGAGAATTTATTCTTTTATCATTATGTAATGTGTCTCTTTACCTCTAATAATATTATTTGCTGTAATGTCTGCTTTATCTGATATGAACCTATGTTATGGGAAGTCAGGGACCCCAAATAGAGGGACTAGCTGGAGCCGCAGCAGAGGAACATAAATTGTGAAGATTTCATCTTAATATAGACATTTATCAGTTCTCAAATAAAACTTTTATAATTTCTTATGTCTGTCTTTACTTTAATCTCTTAATCTTGTTATCTTCATAAGCTGAGGATGTATGTCATCTCAGGACCACTGTGATAATTGTGTTAACTGTACGAACTGATTGTAAGAAGTGTGTTTGAACAACATGAAATCAGTGCACCTTGAAAAAGAACAGAATAACAGCAATTTTTAATGAACAAGGGAAGACAAACATAAGGTCCGACTGCCTGTGTGGGGTTGGGCAAAAAGAGCCATATTTTTCTTCTTGCAGAGAGCCTATAAAAGGATGTGCAAGTGGGAAAGATATTGCTAAATTCTTTTCCTAGCAAGGAATATTAATAATAATACCCTGGGAAAGGAAAGTATTCCTGGGGGGAGGTCTATAAACAGCCGCTCTAGGAATGTCTGTCTTATGCAGTTGAGATAAGGACTGAGATACACCCTGGTCTCCTGCAGCACCCTCAGGCTTACTAGGGTGGGGAAAACTCCACCCTGGTAAATTTGTGGTCAGACTGGTTCTCTGCTCTCGAACCCAGTCTTCTGTTGTTTGAGATGTTTATCAAGACAATACGTGTACTGCTGAACCCAGACCCTTATCGGTGGTTCTGCTTTTGCCCTTTGCCCTGTGATCTTTGTTGGACCCTTATCAGTGGTTCTGCTTTTGCCTTTGTCCTGTTCCCTCAGAAGCAGGTGATCTTTGTTAGACCCTTATTAGTGGTTCTGCTTTTTGCCCTTTGAAGCATGTGATCTTTGTACTTACTCCCTGTTCTTACACCCCCTTCCCTTTTGAAACCCTTAATAAAAACTTGCTGGTCTGAGACTTAGGCGGGTATCACGGTCCTATAGATATGTGATGTCACCTCTGGCAGTCCAGCTATAAAATTCCTCTCTTTTTACTGTCTCTGTTTATTTCTCAGCTGGCTGACACTTATGGAAAATAGAAAGAACCTATATTGAAATATTGGGGGCAGATTCCCCCAATAAGTATAGATTCTCCTGCTTTTTAAAAATTAATATCTGCCTGGTATATTTTTTCAGCCTTTTATTTTCAAACTATGTTGTTGAATTTTGAGTGAGTTTAATATAAACAGAAAATAACTGGGTTATATTTTTTATTTATTTTTAATTGGCATATTTAGACCATCTGCATTTAAGGTAATTTGCCATTTTATTATTTGTTTTCTATTTGTTTCTTGTGGTTCTTATTCCTCTGGTTTTCTTTTATGACTTCCTACAGATTACTTAAACATTTTTTGGTATTCTATCATGATTTATTTATAGTGTTTTTAAGCGTCATCTCTTTGTATAGTTCTCAAAGCAATTGATCTGGGTATTAAAAATATATATGTGACTTATTACAGTCTACTGGTGTCAACATTTCATTATTACTTTGAGTCAAGTGTAGAAACCTCTCTTCTATTTAGTTCTCTTTACCCTCCCCACTTCAAAATAGCATTGTCTTGGGTATATGATGGTGTTATTTGTTTCAATCACTGAATATTATTTACAAAATTCATGAGGATAATCTGTGTACCACATTTGTTTTTCTTTTCTTTTCTTTCTTTCTTTTTTTTTTTTTTTTTGAGATGGTGACTCACTTTGTTATCTGGGCTGGAGTGCAGTGGTGTGAACATAGCTCACTGATGCTTCAAACTTCTGTACTTCAGTGATGCTCTTGCCTCAGCCTCTCAAGTAGCTGGGATTACAGGTGTGAGCTTGTACCCATATTTCTGTTCCTTACAATGATTTTTCTTTTTCCTTATGCTCAAAATTGATTATTTTATCATTTTCTTTCTGTTTGAAGAAAATTCTTTAGCTATTCTTGAAGAGCAGGTGTGCTAGCTAAAAATTCTTTCCTTTTTCTTTTATCTGAGAATGTTTTTATTTTCACTTCTTTCCTGAAGGATAGTTTTGCTGAATATAAAATTTAATACTGACAACTATTTTGTTTTAGCACTTGAAAAATGTGTCAAGCCTTCTGGCCAGCATAGTTGCAGATAAGAAATCTACTGTCATTCAAATTGGTACTCCCCAGTTGGTAATATACTGTTGTTCTCTGGTTTCTTTTGAGATTTTTTGGTGTGTTTCTCAGAAATTTAATATGCCTTGGCATGGATTTCTTTGAGTTTGTCCTATTTGGGGTTTCTCAGTGTATTAGTCTGGCCTTGCATTGCTATAAAGGAACACCTGAGACTGGGTAATTTATAAAGAAAAGAGGTTTAATTTGCTCAAGGTTCTGCAGGCTTTACAGGAAGCATGATGCTGGCATTGGCTTGGCTTCTGGTGAAACCTCAAGGAGCTTTCAATCCTGGCAGAAGGCAAAGGGGGAACAAGCACTTCACATGATGAGAGCAAGAATAAGTGAGAGAGATGGGGGAGGGTGCTACACTCTTTTTCTGAGCTTTCCAATCTCTTCCAACCTCTGCTTGTTGCCCAGTTCCAAAGCTTCTTACACATTTTCAGGAATCATTGTAACGATGACCCAGTCCTGGTACCAATTTTTTGTTTTAGGCCACTCTTGCATTACTATTAAGGGATACCTAAGACTGAGTAATTTATAAAGAAAAGAGGTTTAATTGACTCAAGGTTCTGCAGACTTTAGAGGAAACATGGTGCTGGCATCTGCTCAGCTTCTGGTCAAACCTCATCGAGCTTTCAATGAATGCAGAAGGCAAGGGGGCAACAGGCACGTCACATGATGAAAGGAGGAGCAAGTGAGAGAGACTGTGGGGGAGAGATGCCACACACTTTTAAACAACCAGATCTTGCAAGAACTCACTCACTATTTTGAAGACAGCATCAAGTCATGAGGGATCCACCCCCATGATCCAAACACCACCCACCAGGCCCCACCTCCAGCATTGGGGGTTACAATTCAACATGAGATTTGGGTGGGGACAAATATCCAAACTATATCACTCAGGTTCTTAAATACACAGGATTTTTTTAAAATTTTTATATTGTTTTTATTTGTTTTTATCAAATTTGGGAGGTAAATCACTATTTCTTTTCTTACTTTTGTTTTTCTCTCTGTCACCCAGGCTGGAGTACAGTGGCACAGTCTCCGGTCACTGTAGCCTTAACCTTCCAGGCTTAAGCAATCCTTCCATCTCAGCCTCCCAAGTAGCTGGGACTGCAGGCGTACATCACCATGGCTGGCTAATTTTTATACATTTTTGGAGAGACGGGTTTTCACCATGTTGCCCAGGCTTGTCTCAAACTCCTGGGTACAAGTGATCCGCCTGTCTTGGCCTCCCAAAGTGCTGGGATTACAGGTGTGAGCCAGCGTGCCCAGACAAACCACCCTTTCTTAAAATACTCTTTTATATACCCTTTCTTAAAATACTCTTAAAATACTCTTTCTTTTCTGTTAACCCAATAATATAATAAATACCCCCAATAACCCAATATTGGGTTTTATGTTATTCTTCCAAATTTCCCTGAGCATATATTTAGGTTTTTTTTTGTTTCGTTTTGGGGGAGGGGATCTATTATCTCTGTGTTGTTCAGATTGGGTAGCTAGTATTAATCTGTCCTTAAGTTTATTGATTGTATCTCTGTCAACTCCATCTCTCAATCCTACTATTGAGACTGTCAGCAAGTTTTTACTTCTATATTTTCTATGTCATTCTCTTTTTATACCTTCTGTTTCTTTTCTGTGACTTTACACTGTTTCATTTGTTTCAACAGAATTTATTATTGCTTTTTGAAACATTGTTAGGATGGCAGCTTAAAATCTTTGTGGGTTAATTCCAATATCTGATTCATCTTAAATGGTGTTAGCTTATTGTCTTTTTTCATTCTAGCTGTGATTTTCCTGGTTCTTAGTATTCGATGATTTTTTTTTTAATTGTAGCCTAAATTTTTGGCTACTATTTTAGGAGACTCTGGATTCTATTTAAACACTTTAGCAGCCAGTCACCTAGTTTAGGTTTAGCACACAGATCCTAGCCTACTTTTGTAGGTTGTGGTTCCAATAACAATTTAATTTTCAAGGCTCTCATTTTCAACTGCTTGATTTATGTCATGCCAGTGATGGTGCTACATGAAGGGGCAGAAAAAGTTTCCCCAGCTCAGACTGTCTGGTGCCTCTACATAGAAGAAAGAAGTATCTGGCCCACAGAAGAGAAGCTTCATGGGTCAGGCAACTTGCTCTGGCAGGATTCTCTTTCCTGGTGCCACCCAGAAAACTTGGTTTTCTAAGTAAATGGCATAAACCTCAAATAAGGTGTTTTACACAAGAGTCTGACTTGAGTTACTTAAGCCAGAATCCTAGGAATGATGTATGATTCTTCCCTCTGTCAACCAGAAGTGAATTTACCAAGAATTAACGAAGCTTCAGTTTCAATGCCCATCACTTGCAGGACCCTGGAACCTGAATGAATTCACATGGTCAAATGTTTTTGTAAAATTTGCAAAAGTAGCATATTTTAAGTGTAATTAATTAAGACTATGCCGCTTTTTTTCCATGATTTACCCTCCATTACATTCTCCTCTGGTCATTGCCCCAGGCACTTTCAAGATCTAGCTAAGAGGCAGTTGTGCCAGGGATAATGTTAGTTCAGGTTTAGTGGGATAAACTTATATTGTCCACTGACACTCCTGTATGAAATTATTGCTATTGATTCTTGTATAGAGTGGCTTCTGGGAAAGTTCCTAGCCACCCACTGTGCTGACTCATCTAGATTTGAGACACAGAGTTTCAGGGCCTTTGGTTGTCTTGCAATATGAGCATGACCAATCTTACTCAGTACGATAGAGAGAGGAAAAATAAAACTTGAAATTTAAGGAGCCAGAAGTTAGTCTGTGGAAAAGTCTTCCAATCATCAGACATGTAATATGTAGCATTTATTTAGCTAAATAGTAGAGCATTTATTTAGTTCAATATTGGAGCATTAGAAACATAATGGTACCTAGGCAAAATAAAAGTTCTCTTGCCAAAAATATACTCAACTATGTAACATATATATCATCATAAATAATCCATGCTTTCTTAGATTAAAATTGTGTGGAATAGAATTTATCAAAATTTTGAGATGGAGACAACAAGCTTAAAGCTACACTACAAATAGTATATCTATTTGGGATGTCACACATCTTGTTTGCCAATTCTCAATAATAAAAAAATTTTTTTTGATCAACCACGCTAGAACAAAGACTGAATTATCTTTCTATTCTTTATTTAGAAGATAATCTTATAAAATCATTGTCATATAAAAGGCAATATCAAAGAGTTTACTGCCAAAATATTTAAAGCAGTTGATTGATTAAAAATAGTATGTCATTTTTTAAAATGTGGTAATGTTTATAGTCTTTGGCAGCTCTTTAAAATTTGTCATTTGTTGTGGTTTGTTTTCTCATTCTAAAGAAATACTTTTGTATCTAATTTGATGTGTGTAATTTTGTATTTTTTTCCATAAAAATTATCTCACAGATCCTGGATCCAATCCTGCTTTCTTCCCACTTTTAAACCCACATCCAATCTATCTGAAAATCCTGTTAATTGTCACTTTAAAATATATATCAAGTCTTTCTACCTCTCTTCATTTCTACTGCCACCACTGTTAGGGTAACTAATCTTACCTCTTACCTGAATAATGGCAGTAGTTTCTTTTTCCTGAACAAAAATGTCTTAACTTAGTATAACCAAAACTACTGCTTTTTATGTGTTTTCAATACTTTACTATCTTACTTTGAAACATTAAAGATTTTTTTAGGCCGAGCGCGCTGGCTCACGCCTGTAATCCCAGCACTTTGGGAGGCTGAGGCGGGTGGATAATGAGGTCAGGAGATCGAGACCATCCTGGCTAACACGGTGAAACCCCGTCTCTACTAAAAAATACAAAAAATTGGCAGGTGCCTGTAGTCCCAGCTACTCGGGAGGCTGAGGCAGGAGAATGGCGTGAACCCGGGAGCTGGAGCTTGCAGTGAGACAAGATCGCGCCACGGCACTCCAGCCTGGGCGACAGAGCAAGACTGTGTCCCCAAAAAAGAAAAAAAAGCGACTTTTTAAAATCCTCTTAATTTTTTTTTTCTGATACGTTTGTCTTATAATTTTGTTCATTATATTTTTTGCCAACATAGTATCCTTTTGTTTCTTCAGATAACCAGTTATGCTAACATCTTGTAAGAGAAAAAAATATTTTTTTCTGCTAAATTAAAGTGGCAGCTTTATTACTTACTAAATACATTTTAGCTTTTATTGTATACAAATTATAATATTTGTCTATTATCCTGCTAGTACAAAGTGCTTTGATCACAGTAGATTCCTGGTGATTTTAATATCTAACAAAGCAAGTCCACCCTTAATATGTTTTTAAATGGAGTGTTATTGCATATTCTCTTTCCATATGAATTTTAAAATTATTTACCAGTAGGAAAAAAAACCATGTTGGGATTCAGATTGGAACTGCAATAAATTTATGTATTAATATAGGAAAAATTATACTTCCACTTTTTCTGGTCTTATTTTATGCCTTTCAATAAAATGTCATTTTCATCATTTAGATCCAACTTCTGTATTCTTAGATTTATTTTAAGTGATTTATCTTTTTTATTCTAATTATAATGGGATATTTCCCCATTTCAATTTCTAATTGCATAATATTAATAGAGAGGGAAGCTATTAATTTTGTATTTGGGCAGCCACATTTCCAAATTATCTTATTAATTCGAAGGGATTTTTAGCAGAACATCTTGAATTTTCTAAGGACATAATCATACCAACTACAAATAAAGATAGTGCTGTATTTTCATTTCTCATATTTAAACTGCTCCTTTAATTTTCTAGCTTTATCAATCTCCAAAATGTGTTGAAAAACAGTGATAATAGCAGAAATCCATCTCTTGCTACTGATAAAATTTAAAACAGCTGCTGAATATAATATAGTTGTTGGGTTTAGATAGAGGACTTTTTAAAATCTTGTTTAGGCAATGCTATGAACTGAATTGTGTCCTCCCAAACTGCATTATGTTGAAGCTCTAATGCCTATGTGATTGTATTGAAAAAAGATTTCTTAAGGAAATGATTAAGGTTAAATGAGGTCATAAGGATTGAGCCTTGTCTGATAGAGCTGCTATCCTTATAAGAAGAAGAGATACCAGAAGAGGAACTGTTGTAAGAAGAGGAAAAAATACCAGCTTTTTCTGTCTCCTCTATGTGAAGACACAGTAAGAAGGTGGCCATCTGCCAGCCAGAAAGAGCGCCTTCACCAGAATCTGACCATGCTAGCCTCCTGATCTCAGACATCCAGCTTCCAGGATTGTGAGAAAATAAACGTCTGTGGTTTAAGTCACCAAATCTATGGTATTTTTTTATGGCAGCTTGAGCTGACTGATACAGGCAGTTTCCCTTTCCAGGCTGCCCCAGCTGAGAATTTACTGGTAAATGCAGTAATATAAAAACATAAATTATGTTTAATTTATGTTATGACATTGTTTTCTAGCCTAGCAGTTCTTAACTGAGGTGATTTTGTCCGTTAGGGACAGTTAGCAATGTCTAGAGACATTTTTGGTTGTCACAACTGAATGGCAGTAGTCGGGGGAGCCTATTGAGAGTGGGGAAGGTGTATGCATCTAGTGGATAAAGGCCAGGGATGCTGCTAAATATCCTACAATGGATAAACACTCCTCACAACAAAGTGTCAGGCCCAAAATGTCAATAGTGCCCAGATTGAGAAACTCTGGCTAGTCAAGCCCCTGAAAACCCCCTTTTACTAGAGGAAGGAAAAGGGAAGAGATTGTTACTAAACTACCTGGGAAATGCCCCCAGCCCCTGGGCTAAGGAGCTGTGCATGGCCAAGCCAGGAAAGAGTAAAGCACTGGTTCTCAGAGCATTGGCATTGGGTGAGTATAGCCAGCTCTGCTGGCTCTTGAAGTAAAAGTCAAGAGTAGATTTTGGCATTGGACTGCATTCAAATTGTACATGTCAGGTACAACACAGCCTGGACGGTTAGAGAGCCCCATTTTTTGTAGCAGCAGATCAACTTGCTCACATCACCTCCTCGTATGGCTTTCAAGATCCACCAGGGAGTTTTCTTTTATTCCTAATTTACTTAAGTTTTTTTTTTTTTTTGTGAATGGCCAGTGAATTTTATCAAATACATCTATGGCAATCATTAACAAAATTATATTTTTCCCTATAATGTTTGGTATGTTGGATTATCTTGATAGATACCTTCTTTTCAAATAGTACGAAGATTGTTTTTGTTACCTTTGACAGTTTTTAAAATTAAGGCTATTCTAACTTTATTCAGAAGGTTTTCATGTTTCTCTATAGACCAGAATTAGTACACTAAAAATAATTACATATTCACTAATGATTATAAAGAATTCATCTCTAACACCATCTGTGCCTGGTGTTTTTTGAAAAATGATCAATCTTTAACTCTTGTGATTTGTTCTACAATTATCTTCTTGAATCCATTTTGGTCATTTCTGTTTTTTAATAGCTTTTTGATTGGTCTTGTCTCTTCTGATTTATAATCTAGTGGTCAGAGAAATCTTTTAAAACTTAAGTTAAATCATGCCACTGCTCTGCTTAAAACTGAATAAATGAAATTTGACCTGTTTACTATTCTTATAAAGCCCCTAATGTTGTGTCTCGCCCATTACACACTTGCTTGTACCACCCCTTCCTTTACCATTTCATTGTAGACACATTGATATACTGTCCATTCCTCAAATATAGGACCCTCTTTCCCCAGGGTCCTTTCTATTTGCTTTCCCTTTTTCCTGAAAAATTCTCCACCACCACCCCACAATATATTTCACATTGGTTGTTCATTTTCTTGCTTCAGAACTCTCAGTTTTCAAATTTGCCACCTCAGAGGCATTCTCTGCCCATCCTATCTAAATAGGTTTGTCCCCACCCCAACACCCATCCTGTTACCTAAACTAGGCAAAGATGTTTTCTCTTCTGGCAGTCACAAAGGTGGAGTGTACTTGTTAGCAACCATGGAAGTGTGGCTTTTCCTCAAGGGGAAACTCAGAAAAATACTGGATTGTTCACTAAGAAAATTATCTACCCCTTTCACTTCACTTTGGTCAAAGCACCTAGTTTCAGAGTCCAGTGGTTATAACAGAATTCTAAATTAATTTTCTAAAGATAATTTATGCCACTAAGAACTTCTCAATTCCTTTTGATTCTCTGAAGACAAACATTTATATGCAACTGCATACAAATGCCAGGAATATTTTAGAATTGTAGCCATATAGAAATTAGCATGGATACAAGAACACTAATGTTAAGAAAAGGAGGAAGGGAGAAATTATATTTTTCATCAAAGTATCACCTATTGTTTTTTAATTTAGTCTCTCCAAATGGCTTGCTGAGAAATACTATTTGGCAAGATATTTTTCAATCTGGCTTATGTTGCCTTTGTAATTTTACTATGCCCAGCATTTTAACATTTTTGAACATATTCCCAAAGATCTTTAATGATAGATGCATCTTTCAAAAACTCAGTCAATAAAGTACACATGTATCAACAATGGACCACCAAAGGAACGCTGAAAATTGGATTAAGAAAATTCACAGAATGAACAATGAAGAAATAAACCTAGGCATCATTACTATGTGGGTAACGACAATCCCTTTGAAAAGATTTTACCAATTTTAATATGAAAGCACTATTAAATGCAGCAAATGTGTGTGTCTTTCTTCCCACTATTTAATATTTTCAAAAACAGAACCCATCCTGAGTGTCAGTTACAAAAGACAATGTCAAGATCGAATAAGTAAGTGAATACAAGGTAGCCCAGTTCAGGAATGATGTTTATGGACATGCATTATTATTATGGATAGCATTTGTTAGCATCTACCAACTAAACACTAACGATTTAAGGTTTTCTGTTTGTGAGTGGTCAAGACTTTAACTCTAGATTCCTTTTACTGTAGCCTCAGATCTGGTAATCCTTTTGCTTTTAAAATAATGAAATTAGCTTCTCAGTGAACTTCAAAAGAGGAAGAGCTATTCTGCAGCAGATGCTCTCCTGCTAACTCAGAATCATTCATGGGAATTGTCAATTTGTTCTTCCAAAAATATCAAGTCAGATGAGAAGAAAGCAAATGTTTTTGCTATCAAGATATAGACATTTGGTCAGAGCAATAAAATAGGCTCAAATGCCAAAAAATAATAAAGAAAATGTGGAATGAGTAACTTCCAAAGTTATGGAAATAATTTGACTGTGTCTTACTACATGATAAAAATTGACAGGATTCCTAAGTACCCACAGATGGAGGTACTATACTAACAACTCGTTAGAGCAGAGTCATGATTAGAGTCCTTATTATAATCATGGTGTAGCCAGGAATTTTGTCTGTTTCAAAACAATTATATATGAATGTAAAATGTGTATACATGTACAATTAATTTTCTGATGATGAAGATTAGTTTGCTTTAAGCCAATGCAGAGTCTCTTATAGCAAATGTTACGTATCTAAAGAAGGGCTGAATAGGGCTTTAGGTGTAATCCATGAATAAAACTGCTTCTAATTTGTTCATAGTCAACTAGCCTACAGGTAAAGGGATAAAACCCACATTTTAAGTTCAATTAACATAATATATCAAATGGACATTCACAATTTTATTCTACCACAAATACCAATCCTCATTTTCTTTGGCTAAAAATGTGAATTAGTAAAATTTCAGAATGTATGAATAAAAACCACACAAAATACAGATTTAATTTTCCTTTAGATGCAACTTAATCAACTAGAAAAGCACTATGATAAAATGGCTTAGATAGGATTGAAGACGCCAAAAAGAAAAAATAAAAAAGTAGTATTTCTGTAGTCTAACGCAGTATGGTAAAATGGTGTGGACTTTTTGATCTGGCAAACTGGGGTTTGAATCATGTTTCCTTACCTGTGTGACACTGAGTAAACTTCTTAATCAATCTAAGATTCAATTCCCTACTTTGTAAAAGTAGAATAATGAAACCTCATAGGGATGTGGTGAGAGTTAAATGAAGTAATGAATACAGAATACTAGTGCAGTGTGGGAACATAGCAGACATTCAGTAAATGACATATACTATTGTGTGCCTTCTGCATGCCAGGTTTTTATGTTATCTCATTTTAAACCTTAGAAATTTGGTTCCCTTACTTTGCTGTATATTGGAATCACCTAAAGAGACAAAAGTCGTTCATGTCTAGTTCTTATGCCCAGACTCTGAATTGTGACCTGAACTTTGGGGTTTTTAAATAGCTCTCCAGGTGATTCTAATATGCAGCAAAGTTCAGGAACCACTACCTTACAGCAATGCAGTGAGTTATGTATTAGCATACCCATTCCAGAGTTAAAAACCTTGGAGATGGATTTACTTAAGATCATATGGTTAATGACAGAGATGGGAAGAATGGTCTTGATGTATCATTTGACAATAATAGTAGGTCACAAAACTTTTTTTAAGTTATAAAATATCATGAAGAATTCAATGCTAATTTTTATTTTAAAAGTTAATTATACGTATAAAAGACTTTAAATATGTTTACCAAATATATTTATCAAGTAAATATATACCCCCCACACACACATACATATATATATATATATATATGTTTTGGGGGTAGAATTAATATTAAGTTTTGTTTTAGTTTCTGCACTGTGATGATGTTTCTAAATGTTCTGCAAGAAAAAGTTACTTTTTTAATAACAGAAAAGAGCATATGTGTTATTTCTTTTAAAAATCAGAAAGCTGGATATAAAAAGGTTTATAAGTTCAAGAATGAACATCCTTAATTTAAGGGACCTGGAGAACATTCAGATGACAATATCCAAAAGGCAAAAGGATACATGATTCTGAAGCCTGGAATAGAGGTATGGGCTGGATATGTAAGCTTCTTTTTGGAAGCACCTGTTAGATTTAAAATTACTACAGGCCTTCCGTCAATTGTAAGGTATCAAAGAGTTCTAAGACTTTCTTATTGATTTGGTATTAAAACTTGTATCCTTTTCTTTTAATTTCTTCTGCCAGCATCTTAGTGTAGTCGTAATTAGTTCATGACTAGAACATTTCTAGAGCCTTTTAATTAATCTCCTTTATTCTAGTCTATCTATATTTCAATCTATTCTGTATACCTCTTCAGTAATACTTATAACGCTCCACTAAACCTTCTGCTTAAAAAAACAATGGCTTCTCATTATCTACTAAATGAAAGTTCAAATTTCTCAGGCAATCATTTAAGACTTTTCATGATCTGGCCGCTTCCTGTTTGTCTACCTTTTTCACCTGAGCCTCTGGTCAAACATGATTATTTGCTCAAATACACTATTTATTTGTCTGCTTCAGTCCCTTTATACACATGCCTCTCCATGTGCTTTAAATATCCCCCTGTATCTGCACCTTTTCAAATTCTGCCCATTCTCTGAAGCTCAGCCCAAATGCTAGGTTCTTCATAAAAGCCTCCCTTATGATGTTCACTGGAAGTCATCACAGCTCCGGGCAAATTTCTCACTCACGTGTGGCACTCACATGAAATTTATTAACTACCTGGAATGTGGCTTACCATTTACAAGTCATGTAACTATAGAAACTCATTTAATTATCACTAAAAAAATTACTGCATAGGTAGATAAATGCATTTTTTTAATGGAGAGAATGTGTGGTCTGAGATCATACAGTTAGTAAGTGGAATACTCCAGATGTAATTCCATTCTTTTCAAGAATGGGATAGAAATCCTAAGTAGTTGATCTTTTGTATTCTTTAAAATTGTGGTAAAATACACATAACATAAAATTTAACATCTTTACCATTTTAAGTGTACAGTACAGTGGCATTAATACACTCACATTGTTGTGCAACCATCACCACCATTCATTTTCAGAACTTCTTTCATCTTGCAAAATTGAAAGTCTGCACCTATTAAACAATAATTCCCTATTCCCACCTTCCTCTAGCTACTGACAACCACCATTCTACCTTCTGTTTCTATGAATTTGACTACTCTAGTTATCTCATACAGGTGGAATCACACAATATTTATCCTTTCATGACTGGCTTATTTCACTTAGCATAGTATCTTCAAGGTTTATCCATGTTGTAGCGTGTGTCCAAATTTCTTCCCTTTTTGCGGCTCGGTAGAATATGTATATATACCAAATTTTGTTTATCCTTTCATCTGTCAATGGACCCTTGGGCTGCTCTCACATTTTAGCTACTGTAAATAATGCTGTTATAGCTTCCTGGCCTGGGCTCCGTGCTGCTCTGTTTGCCAATCGTCCAGTCCCGCCTACCAGTGCGGGGCGCTCCCCACCCCTCTCCCGGCTCCCCCGGTGTCCGCCATGGCCAAAGCCTACAACCACCTCTTCAAGTTACTGCTGATCGGGGACTCGGGAGTGGGCAAGACTTGTCTGATCATTCGCTTTGCAGAAGACAACTTCAACAACACTTACATCTCCACCATTGTAATTGATTTCAAGATCCGCACTGTGGATATAGAGGGGAAGAAGATCAAACTACAAGTCTGGGACACGGCTGACCAAGAGTGATTCAAGACAATAAGTACTGCGTACTACCGTGGAGCCATGGGTATTATCCTAGTATACGACATCATGGGTGAGAAATCTTTCGAGAATATTCAGAACTGGATGAAAAGCATCAAGGAGAATGGCTCAGCTGGGGTGGAACACCTCTTGCTAGGGAACAAATGTGACATGGAGGCCAAGAGGAAGGTGCAGAAGGAGCAGGCCGATAAGTTGGCTCCAGAGCAAGGAATCCGATTTTTCGAAACTAGTGCTAAATCCAGTATGAATGTGGATGAGGCTTTTAGCTCCCTGGCCCAGGACATCTTGCTCAAGTCAGGAGGCCGGAGATCAGGAAACGGCAACAAGCCTCCCAGTACTGACCTGAAAACTTGCAACAAGAAGAACACCAGCAAGTGCTCCCTGGGCTGAGGACCCTTTCTCGCCCCCCCACCCTGGAAGCTGAACCTGAGGGAGACAGGGCAGAGGGAGTGAGCAGGGGAGAAATAGCAGAGGGGCTTGGAGGGACACATAGGTAGATGGTAAAGAGAATGAGGAATAAAAGGAGAAGAGAAAAGGAAAAAGCAGAAAGGAAAAGAAGGAAGAGAGAGGAAGGGAGAAGGGAGAGGAATGGATTGAGGAAGTGAAAGAAGGTAAGGAGGTAGGAAGAGGGAGGAGGAAAGGAAGGGGAGATGGCCTCAAGCTTCAGACCTTACCTGGGTTTTCAGGGCAAACATAAATGTAAATACACTGATTTATTCTGTTACTAGATCAGGTTTTAGGGTCCTGCAAAGGGCTAGCTCGGCACTACACTAGCGGATTTGCTCCTGTTCTGTCATTTTTCATGGTTTTCCTTGGTTTTAAAGGCCACCATTTGCACATACACACACACACAAAATAATAATAATAATGCTGTTATAAACATGGGTGTACAAGTATCTGCTCAAGTTCTTGCTTTTAATTCTTTTGGATATATAGCCAGAAGGGGAATTGCTGGATCATATGGTAATTCTATTTTTAACTTTTTGAGAAACTGCCAAACTGTTTCTATAGTCGCTAGGTTGCACCATTTTACATTCCCACTAGCAGTGCACAAGGGTGGCAATTTCTCCATCCTTGCCAACACATCTTCTGTGTTTTTTGTTTGTTTGTTTGTTTGACAGTAACCATCCTAAGGGGTGTAAAGTGGATCTTTTGCATTTTAAGGAGTTAAAACAGGAATTTCAAATTCAAATATTAATAGAGGCCAAGGAGGTAACTGTAAACGAGTGAGACAAGCCCCATTAAGATGATCTGTGGCACTGGACACTCAGTCTCAGGGTCTAGGAGGTAACAGGAATTGGCTGATACAATAGCCACTTGTAGAGCCCATGGAGTTATTACTCAGCTGTACCAGATTATGGCTCTGGCAGATCTTCATGCAGATCTTTCATGCATTACATGACATCTTCTGATTTTTAAGAATTAAGTAATGGTTTTGAATTTAGAGCCCACTGCAAGCCAATATTCTATAGTCAACTAGATTTAGATGAAAGGATGTGAATATAGGACTGTGGGTATAAATAGAAGCCTTCTCACATTTGCAGTGAGAATCTCACTCCTGGGCAAGACAGCAGAAATTCTGTGGTGGAACAGGTGCTGAAACCTAGCACCTGGACGATGGCTGATATGGCAAATGAGAGCTGATGACTAAGAGCTCCAATCGGTTGGGCTCCTGCTTAGCAGGATGTAGAGGAGAGGCATCATGCTGGGGATTTCCCCTTTCTCAAACACTGATGACCATAACTTCATCCAGCTTCTATGCTTTAGACACTACTACTGGTTAAGGGTGCTAGGACCATTCTGCTGCAATTGTCCCTCTGCACAAGTCAGCAGTGGGAGACATCACCTAGGCAAATTCTCTCTCAAGATACAGAGAAGCATATGGGACCACTAGAAATATATCAAGGAGAAGGTTGGGCTGCGCGTGTTTATATGGGGCCCACGAGAATGTTCTCCAGTATTTGCTTTTGGGGATGAACTACAGCCTGTTAGTTACATCCAGAACTGTGTAGAGCAGAGATAGGCAACCTTTTCCTGTAAAGGGCCAGATGGTAAATATACCAGGCTCTGCGTTTCACTTATAGTCTATGTCACATATTCTTTGTTTTATTTTGTCTTTTATAACCCTTTAAAAATATAAAAACCTTTTTTAGCTCTTGAGCCATATAAAAACAGGCCATGGGCCAACTCATGGCCTGTAGTTTGCCAGCCTCATATAGAGAAAAATCCCAGTAACATTGTGTATACCTCGCCTTTCCAATAGATTGTCAAGAGTCATTCAGGAAATTAATGACTTTTTGCATCCATTGTGGTTTCTAGAATGTTGCCTTATGAATACATGGGAATGACAAATACTGGTAGGTAAATGGATTCACAACTAAGAAGGGAGTTTTCAAATATTTTAAGCCAGGAGGTGATATCCTAGATCAGCTCTAGGATATAACCTTCTTATAGTTTTCTTTAAACAGAAACTCAGTGTCAGCAACTCATCAGAGATAGCAGGGCTCACCATTTGTGGCCTGAAAGGATGAGGAGATATTAGAAAGGCAGATGGATGCCTTTCTGGATGAGAGGCAAAAGGCAACAGGAGCTGTTTTCTTTTTTTCTGTGTAAAGAAGCCAGAGTAGTTTTGTAAAGAATAGATGAGAAGAAACGGTAATAATACTTATATTTCATGGAAAGAACAAAGATTATAAACATTAAAACCCTGTAATAACACACAGATTTGGGATTTAATTTAACTTAATTTATTTATCTGAGGCAGGATCTCACTTTGTTGCCCAGGTAGGAGTGCAGTGGCACGATCTCAGCTCACTGCAACCTCTGCCTCCTGGGTTCAAGTGATTTTCGTGCCTCAGCCTCCCAAGTAGAGATTGTATTTTAATATCCCAAATTCAGGGTGCAACCACTGGGCAATGTTGACTTAAATAGGAATAAATAAGAGTATATTGCCAGTGAACACATAATATTGTCCTTACTTCCTTTGTGAAATGTCTACTTTAAAGAGGAATTTTATAATATTCTTAGGTTTCCAATATTAAATGTAGAGCTCCAGTAAGGATTTGAGGGCAGAATTTTATCTGTGGTGGAAAAATTATGTTCACTTAATAAACTTTTTTTATTTGGCCTTATGATTTCAGCGCCCACGCCACTCCCTGGGCACAACGTAATGGAGGTAAGTTAACATTTCCAAGTCTCTAGGATACCAGTGTTTATACTGTCCTGATCAGGGTTTACTATGTGTTAGCAAAGTAGACAGCTCTGAGTGTCATACGCAGGGCCCCAAGTCAGTGTCTAATCTAAAAATATTTCATTATTAGTACTCAAGAGTGGTAATAGGACTATAAAAGAAATTATTCCTATGGGTTAAAACACAGAAGCTACCAGAGTATGCTGTTAAATTGTAACACCTGTAAAGAAATAATGACATGTGAATTAACCCATTATCGGTCTTTAAGAACCCAAGAGGGATCCATTTTTCAGGTTACTAACCATCCATTGGTCAGCAGAGGAGAACGCCCTCAAAGCAAAAGATTTGACTGTAGAAGAGTTATAGTGACCCAGCATGTACAGGGCATGTAGGCCTGGATGGGGCCGAAATGGGAACTCTGGAAAGTGAAGAGAGATGTGAGTGTGGAAGGATGAAAAAATATGCTGAAAGAAATAAAGGCATACAAAATACACACGTACTTCCTTCTTAAAGCTGACAAGACTCAACCCTTGCATCATTAATTGAGTCTCCTAAGGTATAGAATTCAAAAAAGAGACCAGCAACTACAGAAATAGAAGTAAGTAGTTTCTCAATAGATCCTTAAGAGTTGTAAGTGGTATTATAAGTATTGCACTATTCTAGATGTTATTAAGAGATGAGAGGGGAAAGCTAATATGTTCTCAGTATATACTGTGCACTCACCCATTATTTAGTTATCTCATTCAATCCTCACAACTACCCTGTAAAAGAGGCAGTAATTCTTATTACATATGTGAAAATTTAGAGTCAAATAGCCCATGTGACTTTTACAAAGTTACTTGGCATAAAGTTTAGAGCTTAATAATTCTTGTTATTAAGCACTGTGCTGGAAGATTTACATGCATCTCTTATTAAATATCAAAGGAGTCCATTAAGTAGATATTAGTAGTATCTTTATTTCATAGCTAAGTAATCAAAAGGTCAGTCAGGTTAATTACTTTGTTTAAAATAAGTGAGGATGCTGCGATTGAAACACACACTGACTGTTCCCAACCCTTAACTGAAGGATTACATTGCTTTCCAGGTAAGAAGTCCCTGGCTTCTGTCTTTGAAGCAATGCTTCCTATCTTACTATTCCACAGGACATTTTTATATAAAATATATTATATAATATAACCATGTGGAGCAAAAATATAACAAACTCTCTTAGACTGGCAAAAAAAAAAAAAATCCTCATCCTTTTCCTCTCTCCCCGCACTCCTCTTCCTTCCTCAATGATCTAAACTTCCTTTTGGGTATGGACCCCCATTACCAACTACAGGCAGATATGAAGAGCTGGAAGGGAGATACCTAAGCATGCCATTTAAAAGTATCTTAGACCATTTCAGGTGTGTATCCATTTAAGGTAAATTTCAAATTCCCGTCAACAGGTCTGTTTCCCTCCTCTCTTCCTATTTCCAGAGATAAAGTCTACACTGAAAAGGGAAGCAATTGTGTCCTTGTGAGGGTGAGACAGGGCTTCAGGAGCCCACGTGGATATTTTGCCTGCCTTGTCTTTCAAGATATCTGATTGATTTCTGTGAGGACGTTTGTCTGATTTGACAACAAGGTCCCAGACTGGCATCTCCTTTTTTTTTTTTTTTTTTTTTTTTTTGAGACAGAGTCTTGCTCTGTTGCCCAGGTTGAAGTGCAGTGGCACAATCTCAGCTCACTGCAACTTCCGCATCCTAGGTTCAAGCGATTTTCCTGCTTCAGCCTCCCAAGTAGCTGGGACTATAGTTGTGCGCCACCACGCCCAGCTAATTTTTGTATTTTTAATAGAGACAAGGTTTTGTTGGCCTGGCCGGTCTCGAACTCCTGACCTCAGGTGATCCACCCGCCTTGGCCTCCCAAAGTGCTGGGATTACAGGCGTGAGTGACTACGCCTGGGCTGTCATCTCCTCTTAAAGTCTGGGATCCGCTCTTCATTGGCTCTGACTGCTTTTGTCTTCACCCAATCTGGTTCCTGTCAATGACGGTGTTCAGCAACTGGCTGCATCATGAGCACATTTCATGGTCATCAGATAACTGCTGGGCTCATACTACCACAGCCTCCTGGTGTCAGAGACTTTTAGAGGTGCTACCTTTGCATTCCCTTATCCCTAATGGGTGACCCTCTCTGAAGTTTCTGCATGGAAACTTCATCCCCTTTGTCCCGCTGGAAACTTCTTGGATAAGGAGGGATGACAGCTATAGGTACCAGTGAGCTGGTCCTTGAGCCCACTACTTATATGGGTTCTTTTTTGTTTTCATTTTTTGAGACAGTCTCACTCTGCCACCCAGGCTGGAATGCAGTAGTGCAATCTCAGCTCACTACAACCTCTGCTGTCTGGGTTCAAGCGATTCTCCTGCCTCAGCCTCCCGAGTAGCTGGGATTATAGGCGCCCGCCACTGTGCCCAGCTAATTTTTGTATTTTTAGTAGGGATGGAGTTTCATCATCTTGGCCAGGATGGTCGTGAACTGTTGACCTCATGATCCACCCACCTCGGCCTCCCAAAGTGCTGGGATTACAGGCGTGAGCCACCGTGCCCAGCCTTTATATGGGTTCTTAAGTACTACTATACATTTAGAACCTCCTGCAAATCCAACATTGGCTCCAGTGCAAATGTGAAGCAAACTTATGATACTACTGCGTCATTTCTAACTGCCAGGAAGGCTTAGGGAAAGCACTTCATGTCACATGCTGTGTCTCTCGAAAAAGGCATATTTACCCTAACCAGTTGAAAACTTCTGTCAACATAAAATTCGAAAGCAAAAGTTATAGCAATTACCAAAATCTGGAAGCAACCAAGATGTCTTTCAATAGGTATATAAACTGTGGTATAGCCATACAATGAAATATTCATCATTAAAAAGAAATGAGCTATTGAGCCATGAAAAAAACATAAAGAAAGCTTAAATGCATATTGCTAAGTGAATAAAGACAACCTGAGAAGGTTACATGCTACAATTTACAACTATATGACATTCTGGAAAAGGAAAAAACTATGGAGACAGTGAAAAGATCAGTGGTTAGCAGGTTTTGGGAAAATGAACACAGGGGTTTGTTTACAACAGTGGAACAATCATACACCACATAATGTTTTCATCAATGACAGACCACATATAGCACCAAAGTGGTCCCATTATATTATAACGGAGCTGAAAAATTTCATTTTTTTTTTTTTTTTTTTTTTTTTTTTTTTTTTTTTTGGATTTG